>NC_140972.1:61132925-61137925 GCF_056783735.1 Eptatretus burgeri | reverse complement strand
ACCAGTGAGGGCGAGCTGGATCCAACCACCGCGAGCCGCGATCAGCTTTTCGAGCTCCGGCGGATCCTCTTGCGCTCCGGAACATGTGCTGGGGAGAGGAGGCGCCGATCCTTCCCGATCTGATGCGTCGATTCCCCTGAAGAACCACTGACCAAGAAGGGCACAGGAACCGAACCAAATCAGGGCAAACAAGACCCATGAACAAGAACCAAGAAGAAGCCGCATTTCCGTTTCTCTCTTCCCTTCTTATCCCTCTCGGATGCGGCTCGCTTCCGGCGTGACTCCCCCTCCCCCTCCTCAGCCCACAGAGAATCTCAGGACGGGGGCTATTTCCTCTCCTCTCCAGCCTTTCTTAAACCGTCACTCTTGTTTACGTCGCTGCAGAACCCGCCCCAACGGTCGTTTCTGTTTACGTTTCTGACTCCCGGGGCGGCAGTTGTTCTCTGGTGCATTGTGATAAAACTCCTAACTATTAAAATAAATCACAGCGCATCTATCTATAATTACAGCAGTGTGTGTGTGTGTGTGTGTGTGTGTGTGTGTGTGTGTGTGTGTGTGTGTGTGTGTGTGTGTGTGTGTGTGACCGCTGTTTCTCGACAACTACTGGTCCGATCTCATTGAAACTTGCCAGGTATATTGCTGGGGACCTGAGGATGTGCCTTTTCAAGGTTTGATATTAATCGGACAAGTGCTTCCCAAGTTATGGCCATTTATTTATCAAACCAATGACAAGACACGTTGTTGCGTGGGCGTGGCCGATGGGGAAGGCAAGCTCAGCCGCATTCGCCATTACAGGTTACAACGTACGGACTTCTGGAGAGTGATGACTTCGTGTATTCTAATAATTTTTTGATTTCTTATGTGCATTTATAGATAAACACAATGGCCCAAGTTATGATCGTTTTCATATTAGACGGTGCATAAATTTAGGTAACATCAGAGTGCTGGTATGCTCCGAACCAGGAAGTAAATTTTTTTTCTCTCTTCTCTTTTTGTTTTTCCTTGCCACGACTTTGTGAAAAGGTAAAATACTTTGGCGCTAATTGAATAATTGGATATTAAAACAGAATTGCGAAAAATCGTAACTGCGAAAATATAACAACTTCCGGGCCACGCATGTCCAGGCACGCGAGAGCGAAGAAACGGCCTGTGTGGTTGTTGTTTGTTGCTCGCGGTTTGAATATTTATCTATTAATTAATTAATTTTTTTTTTACGGGCACGTACTGGTTTACATTGATTTACCCATTCAACAAGGGAAGGGGAGCAATCTATAAAACACGTACTTACCGAGATAACTGAGCTGAAGGACCTGAATGTCGAGTGTGATCATAGCTTCCAGATTCGCAACATTCCAACTTCCTCTTTTACCTGAGAAACGATGAGGTAAAAGCACTCTTTGCATGGGTAAATTTTGCCTACTTTTGCTTCTCCCCCCACCCCCCTTCCTCCTCCTCAAAAAACAAACAAACAAGCTGAGGGGTATGTCAAAGCCTGTCATAATATGTGAGATATTTCTTGTGGGAAGGGACATCAGGACGACCGGGGGACAAAAGGCCGGGGGTGGGGAGCAGGATGTGAGGACGCGAACAGGGAGGGGATTGGGGGGAAGGGTTAAAGCATCTATACACTGTTAGATTTGTCTTCCTTTCCTTCTCATTCTCACCGAAATTTTTGGCAAGCACGACGAATGTCGCCATCAGTGAAGCAACGGGTAGGCTTTGTTAGTAACATTAATAATGTCTATTCGACGATTAATGTGACATCATAATACTTATACAAATATTTCATTCATTATAAAAGTTTTATTTCATAATTAACCCGTGCTCTGGGTCACTCCACGTGACTCCACCCCTGGCTTCCACAATCACACCGAGGAGGCAATCGTATGCTACGAACTAAAAATGCCGTTATGCAAATTTTATTTCATTTTTTTATTCAAAAGCTACGAGTTTGATCACTGTGCAATTACTGTGGCAAGAGCAGAGTCGTATTCAAACGGTGGAATTTCTTTTGAACTTGAAAAGCATGTGAGGTGGAAATAAAAAAATGCGATTACAATCAGCCAGGGTCACATTGCTCGAGGAAACTTTTCGAATACAAGAGGAGCTTGAGATTATCATGAACCGCACTTTAGGTTGCAATGGCATACACCTTAATGCTACATTTACATTTTAGGACGTTAGAAGCATACAAGAGTAATAAGCCAAGGGAAAGGGGGTGGCGGTGGCGGTGGAAGTAAATAATATAAATTTAATTAGCAAGAAAATAATTGTTGCATAAAAATTGCAAAATCCTTTTACTTGATGCAAAATATTTTGCCCGATCCCGAAAGCACGATTTTATTAATTCTCGTTGCATGCAACCGAGCAACGTGTTCCATCAATGAAGCCAGAGAGCCTGGAAGAGCCTTCAGGCACGAACCAAATGGAAGAGGTCCTGTGGCGCCGTCCCCTCCTGCGAAGTGCCCATCCTGCCGTTCAGCACAGCTGGCCACAGTCCCATGTCCACATTCATGAATCACTTTTCTCAAGGACGTGTGCACTTGAACCTCCGTTTTAATGTTCAAATTCCGCGTGTGTGGTTCACTCCGTATGTATACAAAGAGAATGACCCACTTGGTGGATTAGCTCCTATATGCCTCGACTGTGGGGCTTTTTGAACAAGACAACATGGTCTAATCATCGGTCTATCAATAACTGGTTCATGGTATTTGGGGAGAAAAAGGGACGCGAGCGCACCTGCCAATGAACATTAAAAAAAAAAAAAATCAACATTTCTCTATCCTTTGTTACAGCCTACAGGTACACCTGGTGGTTTTGACAGGTGCACCATTTTGCACCATTGCCACCTTGCAAAGTTGTCGGCACCACAAAAAGGTGCCAGACTTTTGTGCTTTCGAGTAAATGACAGACAGGAATTACAACAAAAAAAAATTACATTAACAGCAGAGCTTGATGAAAGAGAAAGGTATGAAGAAAATGGAGGAATTTTCATTTTAAATCCATCCATTCCTATATCTAAAACAAATAAACACATGAAAATATCCTTTTTAAAAACAATGATATTTTTGGTGGGTTGGGTGGGCTTGTTTGGCGTTACCATCTGAACACATCCATCATGATGCTGGGGTCTTGGGTTGAAAATCCCATATTATACAATGTTGACATGTCTGTGATCTGCAGACGTCCTTGTAATCTTTTTTGATGAAAAGGAGCAGCGTTCGTCCATCACGCTTTATTCTAAAGGGTTCCTATTGTCATAAAATAGTAATTTAAAAAATGGCACCGTTGAAAAGCAACACTCAATTAATTTGGAACAAATATTTTTTATCCGTTTTATCATAAAGAAGTGTCTTTTAAAAGCCTGTCTTTATGGAAGGGCAGAAGAAGAAGCTGGACTTGAACCTGAATGTAGCGGCACCAACAGTAACATCTATCTATAATTCCAGCAATCTCTGTGTGTGTGTCTGTCTGTCTGTCCATCTGTTTGTCTGCGACCGCCGTTTCTCGACGACCGCCGGTCCGATCTGATTGAAACTTGCCAGGAATATTGCCGGGGCCCCGCGGACGTGCCTTTTCGAGGGTTGATGTCAATCGGACGAGCGGTTCCCAAGTTACGGCCATTTATCTGTCAACCAATGACAAGACACGGTGCTATGACATCACGAATGACGTCACAATTAATATTTATTTATTTATTTATTGCACGATTGACGGTCCGATCTGATTGAAACTTGCCAGGAATATTGCTGGGGACCCGCGGATGTGCCTTTTCGAGGTTTGATATTAATCGGACGAGCGATTCCCAAGTTACGGCCATTTATCTGTCGACCAATGACAAGAAGTGGTGCTATGACATCACGAATGACGTCACAATTAATGTTTATTTATTTATTTTGCACGATTGACGGTCCGATCTGATTGAAACTTGCCAGGAATATTGCTGGGGACCCACGGGTGTGCCTTTTCAAGGTTTGATATTAATCGGATAAGCGGTTCCCAAGTTATGGCCATTTATCTGTCAAACAATGACAAGACACGGTGCTATGACATCACGAATGACGTCACAATTAATGTTTATTTATTTTTTTATTTTTTATTTTTTATACTTTTATTTTGCACGATTGATGGTGCGATCTGATTGAAACTTGCCAGGAATATTGCTGGGGACCAGCGGATGTGCCTTTTCAAGGTTTGATAATCGGACGAGCGGTTCCCAAGTTACGGCCATTTATCTGTCGACCAATGACAGGACATGGTGCTATGACATCACGAATGACGTCACAACTAATATTTATTTATTTTTTGTTTTTTTTGCATGATTGACGTCACAATTCTTCTTCTTCTTCGTTTGGTATGACGTCACAATCGACGCTGGGCACCTGAGTATGTGCCTTTTCAAGGTTTGATATCGTTCTTTATCCGTTTCAGCTGTTTCCCAAGTGTTTCCCAAGGTTTGAAAGCTGTTTTTTCCCAAGGTTCGAATTAATTGCTCAAATTATTAATTAATCCAAAGGTTTGAATTTTCCCAAGGGAAACAGCTGTTTCCCAAGGGTTTGAAAGCTGTTTTTTTCCAAAGGTTTGAATTAATTGTTGTGCTTGGTAGACATTTGTGAATACATTTACAGAGAGAGGGGCGAGAGAGGAGGGGGGAGAGAGGAGGGGGGAGAGAGGAGGGCGAGAGAGGGGCGAGAGAGAGGATGAGAGAGGGGAGGGAGAGAGGTGGCGTCACAATGCAAGTGAGGGGGAGAGAGGAGGAGGCGAGAGAGGGGAGAGAGAGAGAGGGGCGAGAGAGAGGGGGGCGAGAGAGAGGAGGGCGAGAGAGAGGGGGCGAGAGAGAGGGGGGCGAGAGAGGGGGCGAGAGAGAGGGGGCGAGAGAGAGGGGGCGAGAAAGAGGGGGCGAGAGAGAGGGGGCGAGAGAGGGGGAGCAAGAGAGGGGGAGAGAGAGGGGGCGAGAGAGAGGGGGGCGAGACGAGGGGGGAGAGAGAGGGGGCAAGAGA
>NC_140972.1:61125425-61127925 GCF_056783735.1 Eptatretus burgeri | reverse complement strand
CGTGAATCGTTTTTGATCCGATTTCTTCGGAAAGGCTGGTGTTTTTGCACCCGCTGCTCGGTGCGCGCCCTGCACGAGTCCAGGATCGGCGCCCACAAGCGGCGCGGGAATGGCGGTGATGCGATGGTTGCGAGAGCGAGATGTGACGGCAAGGGTCGTGGCTGTTGTTGTGAAGCGGCGTTGCGGTTGGTGGTTGTTGTGTGATGGCTGTTGAGACGTGGTTGGTGGTGGTTGTGGTGGTAGTAATGGCGGCTGGTCCAAAATAAAGATAGTAAAAGAAAAACGGCTATCCTGAAGGGTCGCAGCCCGAATGAATGACATTTATTCCCTCTAAACAACGGGTTTGGGCCTAACTACACATATACTTACAGAGATATCTCACCTAAGGGACCTGAATGGTGGTTTGCGAATTTCATCAACCACAACACTATATATATATATATATATATATATATATATATATATATATATATATATATATATATATATATATATATATCTAAAAAAATATATATATATATATATATATAGTTATATATATAGTTATATAACTAAATATATAGTTATATATATAGTTATATATATAGTTATATAACTAAATATATACATATATATATATATATATATATATATATATATATATATATCACTTCTTCTTTCGGCTGCTCCCATTAGGGGTCGCCACAGCGGATCATCCGTTATGATCCGCATACTGATTTGGCACAGGTTTTACGCCGGATGCCCTTCCTGACGCAATATAAATATATATATATATATATATATATATATAACTATATATGTAAAACAATGTATTGTTACGGTTGTAGAAATTCACAGAACACCACTCAGGTATCCCAGAGATCAGTTATGCCGATAAGTGTGTGTTCAGATTAGATTTCCCCACCGGTCTAAAGGCAATTATTCGTGTAACAGGGCTACGATCTTTGAGTCAGCCATTATTATTTTGCTATCTTTATTTTGGAGCAACCACCTTCTCCGCACCCACCTTCTCCACAACCACCTTTTCCACAACCTCCTTCTCCAAAACTGCATCACAACAACCACAAACACCTTATCCACAACCGCCAACATCCCCACAGACAATGGCCTCCCCAACGAATAACATCTCTGCCACCCAGCGCGCGATGGTTACTCAACAAGAAAGAACGGAAACAACAGTAAAAAAAACCGTTGCTCAGGAGAAAAACAGATACCACACTTCTAGGATTTTCCCCCTGCGTGCCGTGGGGGAGGGGCGGGGCGCCGGGGCGATAAAAAGGCGCGCTGAACGCCAAGCAAGGAGGAGTTGTGGAAGTTGTGGAGGTCTGTGAACGGAGTCGAGCTGCAATCATTTTCAGTCTGGGAGTTGCGGTCTGGGAGTGCAGGGGAATCTGTCAGCGGGGGGAAGGAGAGTCCCTCTGCTTTGGTCTCTCTCTCCTTGGTCGACGGAGGCGCCGGTGGAGCTGGAGAGGAGTCGCCAGCCGGATCGCCGTTGAAGGCACGGGTGGAGTCCAGCGGAGTGCGGGCAGGGCCACCGAACCCGAACCCATTGAGTCGTCTCCATGGCGACAAGGTAGCCTGCATGGTCTCTCGGAGCCTCGCAGTCATCCCGACTGAGGAACATTAAAGGCCTGCGGGCCCTATTCTTACCCTTTTCTTTCCTGGGGTTATTCTTTGAATGAACGTTGTGGTGCCATGTCCTTAAGTGGAACTGTTAAGTGCATGTAAATAAATAATAGAACGGTAGTAGTTATTTTGTCGTGCTTGTATTACCTGCGTTGCTTTTGTTGACTGCATAATTGCATGCGTGTTTGCCTTGCATAATTGCATACGTGCATGCCTGCATACGTGCTTTGTGAATAAATGTCATTGTGTGAAAGTTCACCTGCTCGTTGCGTCCTCTTCCCTCAGTTGAACTGCCATAATTAAGTTCGGAATATTAGCTGGTTTTTTAATAGCCGATAATGGAATCGGGTCCGACGGGCTTGGTGATAATCTGCTCGGCAATCGCAAACGGAGCGAGCTGCTTAAGCGGCTCGTTTCCGTACAGGTTCCGTTGAGGTGTAAATCCCCGGCATTTCTGTCTACGCGCATACTTAGGTAAATCGACAATTCGGCGATCGGACCCTGTCGCGCGTAGACAGAATAGTTGGCTGATTTTCGGTGTGATTAAAAGCACACCCGTAGCTGGATTTTGGCGTTGATCCGAAAGCTGCGACTAGGTTTGCCCGTCCGGTGGGTGAGAGCGGCCGCTAAAAGCGGTCGCCTGCACGCCGAGTGGGTGGGAAACCACAACAATATATTACTATGTACGTTTGTATATGTATATATATATATATATATATATATATATATATATATATATATATATATATATATATATATATATATATATATATATATATATATATATATATATATATATATAGTGTTACGGCTGTGGAAACTCGCAATACACCATAAAGGGTCCTTAGATCAGTTATGATGCTAATTTTAGGTG
>NC_140972.1:61100425-61117925 GCF_056783735.1 Eptatretus burgeri | reverse complement strand
TGTGGTAACAGCAGGCTTTCAACTTGCAGCTTGGAAGCATTGTAACAATAGTAATATTTGTCATATTGCTTTTGGAAAATTCAATGTGTGAACTACTAATTCATTTTTTTATCATTCGACTTTTCTACAAAAGCTGGGCATGTTCATCCTATATGACTGAAATATGGTCACCACTGTAATAGAAAGAAAAGAAAACCACAGTGTTCTTGATTTGGCTTCAGCTCCAGGGAGGCTGCTGCCAGAGTGAAAAACAGGTGTTACAGGAGGTCACATCCAGCAGGACTTCCCTTTGGAACATACTCTCCCAATTATTCTGTGAACAAAGCCAGGCCATTCCACATCTACATGTACCTTACTGTTTGACATTCTCACGCTGATGTAAGAATCTCGGTTGAAAAGGTAGGGAATGTGTAGCTCGTCACCAAGAGAATTATGTGGTGAGGATGATGGGTAGGGGTGGAAGAGGTGTGAGGTGTCCTGGGGAAATCGTTCTCATTACAAACCCACAATCTCGTGGGTTCATGTTCAGGCCTCAGGTGTGTCAATTGCTGTGATATTTTATTTCCTTGTCACTTCTCTGTGCTGATGTCTCTCCACCTGCTCGTATCCTATTAAGCAATTTTCTCCCACTTAACTACCCCAAAAAGGTTACATTTTTCAACCAACACTCATCCTTTCTGCGATGATTTAGGGGAAACCTCTTTTTCAATATACAAGGAACTTCAACGCAGGAGGAGACCATTAGGCCCATCAAGCCTGTGCAATAATATCTAAGCACCATCCTTCCTCATCCCCATGACTACAACATACCGAGAGAACTCAATTTTAAAACTATCTCCTGTTTTTCTGTCACTACCTTTGCAAGGAGACCATTTCTTGCATTTACTACTCTAAATGAAAGACCCCTGCCTTACTACCGTTCTTTCTCTACTTCTTTGCTCTCAGGCTGTGACCCCTGGTCCTATTGCTATGCATTCTGCAAAAAAAAAAAAAAAAAAAACTCTTCTGCACTTATTTAGTCTTTCGCCTCCATTATCTTCAACATTCCTATCGGATCCCTTCATAATCATCTCCTTTCTAATGCAAAAAGTCCTGTCTCTTTCAGCCATTCCTCATCGATTCATCAAGCAAGGCCCGGGGTTAATACAGTATCAAAGTAGTCCTACGCTGTCCACTCTCTGTGGCAGCTATGTCCTTCCTCAAAGCTGGTGACCAAAACTGAACACAATATCGGCAATTGGGGCATCATGGGCAGCATGTTTATGTTCATCTAAGTTCAGAAATTATGACAAAATGAATGCGTTTAAAATTGCATTTTTAGCTCGCCTGGTCGAAGAACAGAGAGCAATAGCGATACCCCCGGCATCAGCGTGAAAATGTTAAAGTTTTTGGTGTAAGTTATTTCCTTTCTAATGTTTTCATCCACCACACTATTTTTTACTGATTACAATATACAAATACATATATTGCTTTAAAATTATTTGGATCAGACTTCACTGCAATGCTTTATAAAAAATATTATTAGACTAGTCTAGCGTCAGCGTGAGCGTGAAAATGTTAAAGGTTTTGGTGGAAGTTATTTCCTTTCTAATGTTTTTATCTACCACATTATTTTTTTACTGATTACAATATACAAATACATATATTGCTTTAAAATTATCTGGATTAGACTTCACTGCAATGCTTTATAAAAAATATTATTAGACTAGTCTAGCGTCAGCGTGAGCGTGAAAATGTTAAAGGTTTTGGTGGAAGTTATTTCCTTTATAATGGTTTTATCTACCACACTATTTTTTACTGATTACAATATACAAATACATATATTGCTTTAAACTTATCAGACTTCAATGCAATGCTTTATAAAAAATATTATTAGACTAGTCTAGCGTCAGCGTGAGCATGAAAATGTTAAAGTTCTTGGTGGAAGTTATTTCCTTTCCAATGTTTTTATCTACCACATTATTTTTTTACTGATTACAATATACAAATACATATATTGCTTTAAAATTATCTGGATTAGACTTCACTGCAATGCTTTAAAAAAATATTATTAGACTAGTCTAGCGTCAGCGTGAGCGTGAAAATGTTAAAGGTTTTGGTGGAAGTTATTTCCTTTCTAATGTTTTTATCTACCACACTATTTTTTACTGATTACAATATACAAATACATATATTGCTTTAAAATTATTTGGATCAGACCACTGCAATGCTTTATAAAAAATATTATTAGACTAGTCTTTTAAAAACGATAAATGTATAAACAGGCGAGCATTGGGTGGCTTTGACACCAACTCTTTGGTTTATGATGTCATGGGTGCCTTTGTTATGACGTCATAATTGCATATGTAGAATGCTACATCCGATCAGTATGAAATTTTTTGAGGGTCATCGAGCGATAAATTGGTCCAAAGAAAAAAATAATTGATGACATTATTGATCACGTGATTCGGCAGCCATATTGTTTTTGTTTTTTTAAACCTTCAAAAATCTCCTTCTCTCAAATGGCTGACCAGATTGAGGCGAAACTTTACATGTATGACCGCTTATCCATGAGGAACAAAATGTTCACACATATGACACCATAGGTCACATAGTTTGGCAGCCATATTGATTGGATTGACCCTAAAACTTAGAAAAAAATCTTCTCCAGAATGGCTGGAAAGATTGAGTGGAGACCACATAAATGTTCCCCAAGCCTTGGGGATACCAAGGTATTCACGAATAATTGACGTCACATGGTTTGGCAGCCATATTGGATTGAGCAAAAATCTTTTTAAACATTCTTTCTATTTAACTGCTTAACCAATCAACGTGAAACTTCAAAGTTATGATTTAGTAGTGATGGGGAATATATGTTGTAAATTTCAACCTAATCGGACGCATGGTGTAGCAGCCAGAATTATTTAATTTTTTGAATCTGGGTTATTTTTGATTGTTTTTTTTCTGAATAAGGCTCACTTGGCTGCACCTGGATGGGTTTGGGGATCGAGGAGTAACCGCTGAAAACTCAATCCTATCTAGATTCCTCCTGATGACTCCATCTTTGCTTTTTGCTTGTTAATTACGTAACACACCAGTACACAAACACCACACAAAACAAGTCCTGGCGAGGGTCTGCAATCTTCGATTGCCCTTTTTCTTGTTGACAATGTTTCTTTTTAATGCAATGCTCAAATAATTTTTTTCCAATGATATAAGGCTCATGGTGGATCTCGTCCATAAATCATATTCGGGCCAAAGATATTAGGAGGGTTTCCTTTGGCCTCATTCACAAGGACATTAACAGACAATAAACAAACAGTTCCTCGAATCATGAACCAGAGCTTCAGATGGGAATACGAGCAGGCCAACCACCTTCCCCCTTCCCTTCCCACCCCTCATTCCACCCCACCCATAAACCTCAAGTGTATTTTGGTGAAGAGTTAATTTGATCGCATTTGATGTTTTCCTTTCAAGCTCATTGTTTAAATCGATGGTGCATGAGGGGAAGTCAAAAACATTCACCCCATCCATGAAGTAAAAGAGGCGCAAACACCAATCCTTTAATCTGCAGCTTACAGCAATTGCCACATTTTTCCCAGCGTGGGTGTTTTCTGATGGAATTTGAACAGACATCATACTCTCCACACTCAAAGCAATATTAATGAGAAAATTTTTTTGACCCCCCCCCACCCCCAACCACACTTTGTAAAATCCATTAATATTAGCATGTCTTGCCAATGGAGACTCACACCAGAATTCACAAACACAAGGAATTACTGACATGGCTAATATTTTGGCTGAGAATGTCCATGATTATACCACGGTTAGTAAACAAAATTGAGACTAATGGAAGAGTGGTTTGGCAAAGGCAACATATAGTATATAGGCAACATACAACAAAATAAGAAAGGCAACATAAGTGACAGTCAAGCCACAGTTGGATACAACAAGCAAGGGAATGAACCAACAACAAAAGAGGAGAGAGGATGGAAGGAAATGTACAGTAACCTGCAAATACATGGATTGCATTATGAAAGGTGAATGGGGGGTAGAAAAGATCATGGGTATGGATGGGGGGGGGGGGTGGTTGACACTACATGGTGGGGCTTGAAGCCCTAGAGGGAAGAGTGGAATTGAACAGCCTCAATAAGGTAGTTCTACAAACTGGAGAAACAAGGAAGAAAAGATAGGAGGTATGCAGAAAGCCTGGATTTTGAGTGTTTAACCGGGAGGGGGTTAAGTTGAACATGGAACCAGTCAGGGGAACCAGTTAAGAGGTTTAACCAGAAAAGGAGAGGTATTGAAGGGTGATAAAACAGAGTGGATGCTTCACAACTGAAATGTGTAAGTAATTCTGATCGATTCTTTATTTTAAGGAAATACAAGGACTTGATCACATTATTCTGAATTATAAAGATTGAAGAAGAGTCTTAAAGGGAAAATTTTTGGAAACCAGTTGAGGAATTTTGCTTTTCCAAGCACAGTACTCCAGCCCACAACTCTCAAGTTGCAACTGCAAAATCAGCAGGATTGAATGGATCAAACGTTTCCTCCTTTACCCATTCAGCAGATGTCACTCCCCCCCTACCACCATTCCACCCCCCCCCCCAAATTAACTCCTGTGGATGCATCTTGCAGAGCCATACCATGAATACATTGGAGAATTATGAGTTTGAGAAGAACAGTATTACTATGAGGCTTAAAATTTCAGAAGAAACTTTTTTTTGCCACAAATCATGATGAGATATTAAAATAATAGATTCCAATTTTTAATCTCATCATTTTCTCACTCAAGCTCAAACGTTAAGTGTCAGCATGTATGCCTTGACCACATTTGATGCAACACAATTACTATTATTGTATTTAATTTTGTGGAGGAATGACTGATTGACACAAAATATACCCATTTTGTAATTTCCAAAAATATCAAAGCAAGAGCAAAATAACTGTAAATTAGAGCTTGGATTGCACTTCTTATTCTCATTTGATGTCCCCAATCATTTCCAGCTTGTGGGAGTGGTGGTGGACGGGGGGGGCGGGGTTAGGGGGATGAGTGCTTGTATCCTTACTTGCAATTTGTTCAGAGTGCTGGTAGCAACTCACCAACGCTACTCAAAAGATACTGTGGAATCATTAACATCCCGAATGCCCCCAGTGTTTGGAGCCAGGTCCTCGACTTACTGCTACTCTGATGATGAGACACACACATGGATTCCTCTAGCTGCATGTGAAGCACCAGGATGTCAGTTTACAGCTGGGTCAGGATTCAAACCGGCGGTAGACAGCTCAGAGGTGAATGTACATACCTCTAGCTAGGTTATCCTGCTAGTCCAGAGCTCAGATTGCACTTCCAAATACAAAATGCTGTGTATAAATATAATATGCAACTTTTTACTAAATAATCACATATTTTACTATGTAATTACAAGGCATAACGACTATTATAAAGCAACAGAAATAATTGTTTCAACACTCCAACCCACTCTTAATCAACACGATGAGGGGCTTGTATTCTGGGTACTGTCAGTCCATCCATCTATATAGGTGTGTGTGTGTGTGTGTGTGTGTGTGTGTGTGTGTGTGTGTGTGTGTGTGTGTGTGTTGTACATGTAAACCAGTCAGTTTACATTTTGAGGTTTACAATTTAAACTAGAGGGGGAGCACTCGGTGGAGTGCAAAACCTCTGCCGCCAATACTGCTAGGTCACTCAAGTGAACCTGATATCCTATTCATTCAATTTGACGTCAACAGTGCTCACAGAGTTATAGTTTGCAACTTTCCCTTTTACTTTTAACTTTTACATACTCAATTCATTCGTCATAACTTGATTCCTTGGGACAGAAATTGATTTTACGTGGGTATATCCACCTGAAGTTCCAAAATCAGCCGCAATTATAATTTTGGCATTTTTTTTGTTGGAAATCACTTAAAACATGTAGAAATGCAAAAAAAATTCGAAATTTTGTTGGAAAAAAATTTGGAAATTATTTTTTCTCTAACAATTTTTTTTTTGGGGGGGGGTTGGAAATCACTTAAAACATGTAGAAATGCAAAAAAAAAAAAAATTCAAATATTCTTTCAAATTGGCCGCTATAGCGGCCATATTGGATTTTGGACCATACCTACCCCCCCCCCCCCACCAAGTTTCGTCGAAATCCGTCGAGGAGTTTTTCCGTAATACTGTTCACAAACAAACAAACAAACAGAAAGGGGTGAAAACGGTAACTTCCATCCATCTTCGATGGTGGAGGTTGATAAAGTTGAAAATAGGATGTTGTGTGATTAACATTACTTACAATCCTTTACATTTCAGGAATAGCACATAAATTTTACATATATATATATATATATATATATATATATATATATATATATATATATATATATTTTTTTTTTTTTTAGGAACAGCTGATAAATATTACATACATTTTTTAGGAATAGCCAATACTGTACAATTAATGAATAGAATTGTAGAATTGTCAGACGTGTGTCTGTGCATATGTGTGTGTGTGTATATGTGAGAGAATTGTGAGGACCAGAAATGAAAAAAACGAGACGCGTTTGTTGGTTGGCTGTTATCTCCATATGCAGGTTTCAGAAGTGGAACTGCGTCCTCCCTCATCTCGAAGTATATCCACCTCCCTTTCAGTCAGGGTTTATGATTCATGGACCAAGTTATGAAGTTTTCCTTTTCTCAAGTTTTGCTCCGAGAGCTCTCTTCAGGATCGTCGCTGGGCCTCGGACAGCTTCCAAATGTCGTTCATTGTATTAATATTCCCAGGGACGTTTTTAAAGATCTCTGTAAGTTTTTTTTAAATCATTCCTGTTGCTCCAATTATCACTTGTACAATTTTGGTAATCTTCAGCTTCCAAGATCAATATGTGTGCAAATAATGTCACGTATAATAAGTACAATCACGTATAATATATGTATAAATTTGTGATCAATGTTTATATACAGTACAGTTCTGATAAAAAAAGTCTACACCCCTTTTCAAAAATTTCACCTTTGTTGCTTTGTAGCCTGGAATACATTAAATCAGACTTTTTCCACCTTTATTTACACTTCACAGCCCAAGCCTGGTGTTGGCTTAGTGGTTAGGGTGGTGGCTTGGGATCCTCAGGGTCCTGAGTTCGAGCCCCGCTTTCCACTAAATTAACATCAGGGGGGTTGACTCAGCCTGTCATCCTTCCGAGGTCGGCGCAATGAGCACCACTATACTGGTAATTATCACTGTGTGTCGAAGGCGACTATAGGATGGCGTCAGGAGGGGCATCCGGCCGTAAAAACATTGCCACAAGAAAGGGTACCATGATTGGAGTCCGCAAAAAGCTGACCCCTGCTCAGGGAAAAAGGCTTTAAAATGGTGTGATGATTTACACATCACAACCCACAACTTCCAAGTGAAAAACAAATTCTACAAATTTCAGAAAATTAATTAAAAACACAAAACTCGAATATCTTGGTTGGATAAGTGTCCACCATCTTTATAACAACAATTGTAAATTAGTTCAGGTGTAACCAATCGCCTTCAAAATTACACATCAAGTTAATTGGCCTCCACCTGTGTTAAATTGCAGTGATTCTGATTATTTCAGAATAAAAATCAGCTGTTCCTGCAGGTTTCCTCTGGGGTAATGCATTTTACAGCGAAGACTCAACCATGAGCACCAAGGAGCTGTCAAAGACCTCCAGGATAAAGTTGTGGAAAGGCACAGATCAGGGGATGGGTATAAAATATTTCAAAGGCCTTGAATATCCCTTGGAGCACACTCAAGGCAATCATTAAGAAGTGTAAGGCATATGGTACCACCAAGACTCTGCCAAGATCAGGCCATCCCTCCAAACTGGATGACCAAGCAAGGAGGAGACTGATCAGAGAGGACACCAATAGGCCAATAGCAACTTTGAAAGAGCGACATGCCTTTCGGGCAAAGACTGGTCACTGTGTGCACATGACAGCAATATCCCAAGCACTCCACAAGTCTGGCCTGTACGGTAGGGTGGCAAGAAGGAAGTTATTACTCAAAAAAGCCCACCTTGAGTCCCATTTGAGGTATGCAAAAAACCACTCCGGAGATTCTGAAGCCATGTAGCAAAAAGTTTTGTGGTTTGATGGAACTTTTGGGCTTAAATGCAAAACGTGACATTTGGCGCAAACCCAACACAGCACATCACCTAAAGAACACCATCCCGACTGTGAAGCATGGTGGTGGCAGCATCCTGTTATGGGGATGTTCCTCATCAGCAGGGACTGGGGAACTTGTCAGGATAGAAGGGAAAATGGAAGAAGCAAAATACAGAAAAATCCGAGAGGAAAACCTGCTGCCCTCTGCAAGAAAGCTGAAATTGGGACGGAAGTTCACCTTTCAGCATGGCAACGACCCGAAGCACACAGCTAAGGCTACACTGGAGTGGCTAAGGAACAAAAAGATAAATGTCCTTGAGTGGCCCAGTCAGAGCCTCAATCTAAATCCAATCGAAAATCTGTGGCATGAGTTGAAGATTGCTGTCCATCAATGCTCTGCACACACCTTGACTGAGCTTGAACAGTTTTGTTCAGAAGAATGGGAAAATATTGCCAATCAAGGTGTGCAAAGTTGGCAGAGACCTATCCCAACAGACTCACAGCTGTAATTGCTGTCAAAGGTGCTTCCACCAAGTATTCACTCAGGGGGGGGTGGACACTTATCCAACCAAGATATTCTAGTTTTGTATTTTTAATTAATTTTTTGAAATTTTTAGAATATGTTTTTCACTTGTAAGTTGTGGGTTACGATGTTTAAATAAAGGTGGAAAAAGTCTGATTTAATGCAATTTAATTCCAGGCTACAAGGCAACAAAAGGTGAAAATTTTGAAAGGGGGGTGTAGACTTTCCATAGGCACTGTGTATATTCAAGAACGTTTTTCTCAACCTGGCAGGCTTCAAATAAATTGCAATATTTCTATGAGTGGTTTCAGGAAGTCGTAACAGACTAACAGAAACAGGTTATAACTAGCATAGAGAAATTTTTTTTTCAGATTATCTCTTAATAAACATAATTGTTAAAATGAATTAAATTACGCTAGAAAGTATAATAATAAATCTCGATGCCATAAAAATCCAAGGCCACATTTGGGGTTTGCAAATAAAATCCAGTACAGGGAAGCTAATGGATAACACAACATTATGAGGCACAAGGTGGATAGTATATAGCCCAAAGTCGATCCAGAGCAATGGAAAGCATTTTTGATATTCCTTTATATTCGTCGGCAGAGACCCACCCCAGAGAGTGTAGGTGGTCCAGCCATGCCTGCCCTGCATCGTATGAGATGTAGAATGGACTTGGTAAGCAAGGACTGGCCCGGTTTCTTTGCGCATGGCTGAATGCTGATAAGGTAAACAGGCCTGACACATCAAGCCCACAGGAGAAATCCTCTTCTCCATATGGCTGTGGAGGTCAAGGTGCCCTTCTCTATCCAAATTGCGCTCTCTTCTTTGTGTTTGCATCAGGCGCGAAAGAAAGGTCACCGTGGGTGTGGGGTGCTGGCCTAGCCTTCCTGGCTTCTCGAATCCGTCTTCTCCCACCACATATCCCACTGGGATATAGATTGTGGCTCTCCTCGCATTATTGATGGAACCGGCTCAGGCTTTTAAGGCATTTTGCTTGCATTGTGGAAGATACATGTCATAATTGCAAGCGAGGGATTGCATGAAAGTAAAAGGACCTCCTCATTTTCATACAATCTCAAATAGAAGGGCCTATCATACAAATTTCCTCCAGCCTTCATCAACTTAACTCCACATGTGCTGTTTAACGACACCAATTATACTAACTGGTGAAGTCCCCACGTGCATCCTTTGTCTTACATTTACTCCTCGAATATACAAATATTATGTGCTTCAAACTATTTTACGAAAATGTTATTTGCAATGTGCTTTGGGTCAAACCATTTCCTCTATTGTGGCTGGTTTTGTTTAAGATAGCAGATTACCAAAGTAATTATCTCAACACTGTATTTGATTGATTTAAGTCCACAATTGCAGGGAGGCTTCCAGTATTTCGGGTGTTATGCAGAATTACAGGCTTATTCACAATCAAGGTGCTGCTCGGAAAGTTTGAATTTCAAAACACACCTCAGCCCTTAAACAAGCGAAGTGCATTGAACCCTAGCTGTGATAATTGAGGTTTGTCGAATAATTTGCTTCCTGAAATTCCAGCTTTGGCGCCACATTGACGAAGCATAAACTACGTCGGGCCAGTGACCCTGAGATCACCAATCCAAATTCCTGGAACCATAACGCACAATACACCGAGAAAACTGTTTGATGAATTCACGGTCCAACCAAGAACCTGCTTGGGTCCCATCAACCGTCTCCTCCGCTGATCACCAGACGGGCTATTCGTCCCAATCTTCATTATGATTAAATGTGACTTTTTGTTCTAAAATCTAAAGGTTGTGAAACAAGTGTTGAGAGACAATTGGGACATCATCAGGTAGAAGATGCAATAGATACATATCCACAGAAGCAGAAGGCCGTCAAACATTCAAGGAAACGAAATAACATTTTTAACATTGATCTTAGGTTCCTGGTGGAGCTTGTTTGTGGATATATCACCTGCAAGATGAAGACATGAAAAACTAGAGGGGGAGCACTCAGGAGAGTGCAAAGCCTCCGCCGCCAATACTGCTGGGTCACTCAAGTGAACCTTATATCTTATTCATTAAATATGTCAACAGTGCTAACGGAGTTATAGTTCTTTTCTCCATTTTTGTGGGGGGGGGGGTTGGAAACCACTTAAAACATGTAGAAATGCAAAAAATTTTTTTTTTCTTTTTTGGGGGGTAACAATTTTTTTGGGGGGGGGGGGGGGTTGGAAATCACTTAAAACATGTAGAAGTGCAAAAAAAATTCTCGATTTTTTTTGGAAAGGGGGGTAAAAAGAAATTTGGGGGGGGTTGGAAATCACTTAAAACATGTAGCAATGCAAAAAAAAAAATTTTTTCTAACAATTTTTTTTTGGGGGGGGGGGGGAACCAAGTCCAAAATTTAATGGCATGATCCTTGGACCATACCTAACCCCCCCACCAAGTTTCGTCGAAATCCGTCGAGGAGTTTTCCGTAATACTGTTCACAAACAAACAAACAAACAAACAAACAGAAAGGGGTGAAAACAGTAACCTCCATCCATCTTCGAAGATGACGGAGGTTAAATATCAGTTTACTTTTGCATGAATTACAAGAAAATTAATAGACAATTGACAACAGTGTACAGGAATTGAGCCTCGTATCCTGCCATCAGGAGCTGCATGTTATGTGCTCAGATGGAAATGCCAAGCAGGCCAATGTATCCTGAACAATACAAAATGAAATTGTCATTAACAGATTTGTGCACCTTTTAACTTGAAGAACTGTGCTGACAGTTCTCAAACGTTTAATAAACATGATAAGTTTTAGATCTCCATTTCATATTGTTATGAATATTGTGTTATTCGTGTGTATAATTCGCGTAATGACTGTATATTATTTTTGTGATGAAAATGCCATTAACAATGTAACATGACATTATGAAGCCACACAGAGTAAGTGTTGGATCGCCAGCAGATGGTATTTCATTAAGCATAGGCACTTATTCATTTACTATAGACTTCTCCCCACAACCTGTCCAAACTGTGAGACTGCGAGTGGACTGGACATTTGGACATGCATTTACATGTCCACTCCCTATGGCTGGTCAAACTCACCATTGCTTGAGTCAGACCATCTGATTGGTAGGTTTGTTGACAGAGGAACTGAGGGTAGAGCATGGGAAGATATATATATATATATATATATATATATATATATATATATATATATATATATATATATATATATATATATATATATATATATATATATATATATATATATATAGTGAGTTGAGTGGTTGGGAGCATCACATCATGATAATTGAGACCAGCCAATCGAGGACAGGAGTCACGTCCAGCTTTCCGATTTGGTTCCCTTGGCAGTCACAGGGCACAGCAATGTGCACTCAGGGCTCAGAGTAGTGCTTTTTCCAGCTTTTCCTTCAGGGCTTGCCGAAACGTATCCACTGTGCCACTATGTGTGCTGCGAATGCCCCCAGAGCTCATCATCTGCTGAAACGGTCATGCAAGCACTGATGGCTGAAATGGTCATCTTTCCCTTCAATCTGCTATTCCCAGATCTTGCTCGCCATGTCCTGCAGTATTCAGAACCCTCTCATCAGGATTAATTTATTTCATGACATTTTTTATTTTATTTTATTAATCTGGCCTTCCATCCTCATTTGATTATATTTCTTTCTCCATGTTCTCTTGCTTCCCCTGCTGGCCCATAGCATCATTTTATAGTACTGGCATTAATTACAATTCATTATTTATGTTTTTTGTTTTTTTTACTGTGGTATGTCCATAATAAATTATTTGTTTTTAATCAAGGTGATGCTACTCATTCCACTTGCAATTAGGCTCTAAATTTAATCTCCTATAAATGGACGAGTTGTGTGTGTGAGGCATGTTTTTTTGTGGAGTTCTACTAGAGCTTTCTGATCTGGAGTGTGATAAACCAAAATGATCATTATGATCTCCTGAGTTGATGAGGCTAATTAACTACAAAGTATCAGGAAGAATTCCAATTTTTTAAACGCACGCCGTGTTTCGGTTAGAGAGAAGCTTAATACGTCGTTCCATGGCATGGCATTCTACTTACAAAATAATAACAAAATAATGATAACATCGTAACAAAGCATATATTATTTTAATACAAATAATATTAACAACAACAACAATAGTAGTGTATCATTTGGCAATAATAATACTAACGAATATATAATCCCTGGCCCCCCTCCCGCCCCCCTGCCCTGGCCCAAGCACATCTGGACTTGGTGAAAGACGAGCTAATACTCAGGCAGTACAGCAGGCAGGTACGTTACAAGGCCATGAAGCCCAACGAAAATTTGGTCCATCAGACCAACTAGTTTGAGAAATTAAGAGAACATCTTTCCACCCAACCCCGGTAAGCTGTCTGAGCTCGCAATATTGAGAGCTCCACTTTCAGGGCATTGCAAACTGCCACCCAAAGATCCATGACCCTATCTATGGCTCAACTCCATAACTTTGTTCAAAATAAACCATTACATCATCCATGTTCTCATGAATGCAGATGGGACAGCCAGCTCTTACATCTTCCTGTTGAAAGGCTGTCCTCTCTGTGCTGCAATCTCTCTCCTTGTGCAGTAACAAGAAAGGGATATATTGGAAGATTTGATTCTCTGGGAAATGAAACCAAGAAGTCATTTATGCAATCTCTCTCCCAGCAGGATATTGCCATGATGAAACATTCACCCCAACTTAATAGTGCAGAACCTCAGCTGCTGTGCATACTCAACAATGTCCCTCTCCATAAAGAATACCTAATTACATAACACTTTCACAAACGTGTGGTCACTGTGAATGAGCTCATAAATTCAATGAGACATCCAGCATCATATAAATGCGATGACATCACAAACAAGCCTCGATTGTGTCCTTTTTATGGCTTAAGGTCATATTTGTCTCCACGGGAATGGCATGGTGCTGATAATGGTGTGCTCAGAAGACGACTTCCTTCCAATTCTGTGAATATTTGTCCCAATAGGGAGATAGAAATGGAGCATTGGAAGTGTAAAAAACAGGAATATGCCACCGAATTATAGTGTGGTTTTACAATTTACAAGTGCGAAAATAATAAATGAATAACATTGCAGGCTGCATCCCTCTCCCCAAATGATACTCTGACCAAAAGCCAACTGCCTGGTTCTTTTACCAGGATGTATAATAGAAGAAGAAGAAGAAGAAGAAGAAGAAGAAGAAGAAGAAGAAGAAGAAGAAGAAGAAGAAAAAGAAGAAGAACAAGAATCAGACAACTGTTTTGATTTATTTTTTCAAGACAATTCCAAAGCAGAAGTGCTCAAGACCGTGTACATTTACAACTTGCTCGAAACAAAGCGATCTCCATTAATTATATCAGTGGATCAATTCTTTGTACAAAGAAAGCAGCAATATAGTTTTTCAAAAACTCTTTTTCAGGGAGGCAGAAATTTATTTATTGATTTAAAGAGTCTCTGCGGTAATATAATCTTACACTATCCGGCCAGGGATTGCAGACGAGGGGATGGCAAAATATATTTTCAAGTTAATCCATTCGGTTGCCGACTGATTATAATTCATTCCTTCCATTTTGCCTTGAGCAATATGCTGAAAGTTAATTTGTCACTGTTATTCCAAATGTATTCCTGCTTCTTCACCCATTCGCTAGGAGGTTACAACGATTGGTCCAAGGCCCTCTGATTAAAACCCTTTGTGCATCACACGGTGTACAACCAAAACTGCAGTTTAGGAAAACCTTTACAGCCTGTCGGAATACATCATTGAGATAACATGACAAAATTGTTACCTCTAACCTTCGGAAAGTTTGATCCATTTTAGTGGCATCATGTTGCATTGAATCGTCAACAGGCAAACGAGCTCTTGAAGTATAAATGCATCTGTACACAGTTCAAATAACACAGTTACATTTGTAAAGATCTACAAGCTTGCATTTGCACAAGCGACTCTGGGTCAGGCCTCCTTTATGTATTCTGAGGTCATTTCGGTTTGGGGAGGTATAGGGCATGCAATGGGTCAGTTCCCTTCATTAGCACTAGGGACGTGCTTATTATCGGAGGGAGCTCAGGGTGTCGATCCTGAATGTTATCTCTTCCCGCATGGGGCGATCCCAATGATGTGAAGGAAAGAGGGGAACGGCAAAAGCTTTTCACAACACAGTGGTCGGAATGTCACTCGAGAATACTGTAAGTGGGCACATCGTCAATGTGGTTTTGTCTTTGGAGTGAAAAAAACTTTTGGCTTCATCAATTTCCGGCTGTGTTCATAAATCAAAAATTTAAAATTAAAAAAAAAATCTCATGACAGAAACACAGGCGGCTATGTTTACAAAAAAGAAAAAGAAGGAAAAATTATATTTTTCCCATTATTTTGAACATTATATTTTTTCTTCGTTTTATATCGTTTATACTAATGACATAACCAATAATAATAACAGTAAAAAGAATATTATTATTGTGGAAGTTCATGAGAATAAAATGACTGCTATTACCTTCCCAATCAATATTGCTTTGCCTGGAGCCAACCGTCCGCTCCAAGTACTGTAATTGCCATTGCACTCAATCTGTGTCGTAAAATATTCCAAAATAGCTGAGAAGCCCTCGCTTCAATTCCACTGGCCTTTTGATGTATGGATCTATTGAGGGAATGAATTTAGAACCTGCAGTAAAATTAGTGCTTTTCTGGTGCAAAAGTCAGGTTGGCCTGCTTGGTTTTGCAATCTGAGCACACAGCTCATGATTCTGCGATCCCAGGTTCAAATCCCATACACAGTGATGAATTGTCCTCCGTCTCCTAAAATCCTTGTAATTAATGTAAAAGCGCTTTGATGTCTCATAAGGACCTTGTCCTACATGTGGTCTGTACAAGCCTTCGATCTCTGTAGAAAAACAAAAAGTGCAGAAAAGCCTTTAGGCCAGCCCATTCACGAACTATTCCAAGTACCATACCCTCTGATGAGGTCAGTTGCTGCTAAAGCACCATCCTGAACAATAAAGTAAACTGGGTGGTTTGTCATCGCCTTCCAATGGGGTCAGGATTTTAACTTGCAACCACCAACTTACATTACAGAATTCCCACCAGCTGAGCCAACCCATAACTCTCTAAACTAGTGCCACTGAGAAAACCGGATGATTTTATCAATACGGTTCCAACATACTATGTTGAGTACCTCGAGGAATGACAGCAAAAGCCTTTTTTTTAATGAAAGAGCATCATTTACATCCTTACCATGTCAGTATAAAAGCTGCTCCATGCATAAACAATAATTCTACAAATGGTTTAAAACTGTTCCATTTCCTGAGCAACAACATTCGGTCCTCGTTGCTTATTTGATCCATTAACTACAGAATCATACCTCAAAAGCCTCAAGGTATCCAGCTGGCATCAGACTGACATATCAGATACTGCTCACTGCTGCCCCCTAGGAGGCAATCTACAACTTTGCATAGCAACGAGAAAGAGCAATCAGATATTGCTGATCCTTGCTGGGATGCTTTGTGTGGTGTTGTGTGGTTGTGGTTGTTTCGTCTGGTGTTTGTTTGCTGTGTAGACGATGCATTGGCAACGTCAAGTTACGTCCAAACAACAGACAAACAGACCTTTTCGGTTTTGTTGTATAGATTAATGCTGCGATTATATGTATTTTATAGACGTAGTCACGTTCCATACTTTCTCGACATATACACGTCCTAATAGTACATCCTTTATAAATACATTCACAATTCTAATTGTACATACAGTACTTTAAAGAGGTACTCGGTTGCAAAAGGATAACGTGCAATACTGGCTACCACTCGGTGGAGTTTGTGCCCTTTGTTCATCCATTATGTGTGGAAAGACAGACAAACAAACAAATTAAAATCACTCATAGAGTGGCAACAAATCACTCATAGAGTGGCAACTTGACGGAACGGAACGGCACTCCGAAGAGAACATACCTCCGCCAGGCTGAATAGTTCACATTTTGTATGCTCGAGAGGTCGGATCTGATTCCGGACCTGAACCAAAATCGAATTGGCTTGTTCTTGTTACCGAACCAACTCTTCCACCTCGTTTTGTCACAAGTCGTCCACAACTTTTAGAGATAACATACTTTACATCGTTTTTAGCCCCATCTCTCAATGGTGAAGAATCACCTTAAAAATTCTCAAATCCAGATTCAGATCTTCACCAAGATCGAATCAATTAGTCCTTGTCACACACCCAACCTGTCCAACAAGTTTTATCCAAATCTGTCCAACTTTTTGAGATATCATGCAACATCATTTTTAGCCCCATCTCTCAATGGTGAAGAACCAGTTAATTATTAAATAATTCTTGGATCAAGACCAAATTTTCATTGTTCTTCACGATATTGTGCTATATATCGGTTTTGGCCCGATCTCTCAATGGTGAAGAATCACTTGAGAAATTCTCAGATCCGGATCTGGATTCGGATCTTTACCAAAATTTTGCGTTGCCGTTCTTGGCCAGTAGTCACCTACACACAAAATTTTTTTCAAAACGATTGCTTGAAAATTGTGGCCAAAAATCGTGTGACAAACAGGCAGACAAACAAACAGACAGACAAATGCTAAAGACAAACATACTTGGCAAAAACAAAACTTCAAATTTTTTCACCAAGTAACAAAGGGACATTGATTGGGACTTGTAATATCAGTTGATGCGACCTTGACCATTTTGTCAGAGTTGATGAGGAGACGGTAGAAGACAGACAGACCACCGACCTGCCTGTGGTGAGAGAGTGAGAGACACAGCCTCATCATGGGAGATTCCAACGATCTTAAAAGCCTTGGTTTCCACAGCGTGAAGCCGAAAAAGGTGAGAGGCGGGAGCACCAGCCCAGAGGGGAGAGCAGTACG
>NC_140972.1:60942925-61072925 GCF_056783735.1 Eptatretus burgeri | reverse complement strand
ATATATATATATATATATATATATATATATATATATATATATATATATATATATATATATATATATATATATATATATATATATTGTTACGGCTGTGGAAATTCGCAATGCACCATAAAGGTCCTTAGATCAGTTATGACGCTAAGTTTATGTGCAGATAGGTCCCCACCATTGTTTAAAGGTCCTTAGATCAGTTATGACGCTAAGTTTATGTGCAGATAGGTCCCCACCGTTGTTTAAAGGAATTTCTTCGTGTTTCACCAGGCTGCGACCCTTTGAGATAGCCGTTTTTCTTTATCCGTTATTTTGAACCACACAACAACCACCACCCCCATCTTCTCCACTACGTCCGCTTCCGAACGGCAAACAAAGGCGCCAAGGAAGGAACTGCGAGTGCGCGTGGGTTTTCCCGCCTGTTTTCCCCGCGCTTGGTGTGAAGGGAAGGGGGCAGGGCAGCTCGCTGCCGATTGGTGGATGCACGGCGTAAGGCAGTCGGAGTGAGGGCACACCCCTTTTCGAGAAGCTTCTCGAAGGGAGGCGGAGCCGAAAACGGGGAGGAGCGAAGGGCGGAGCCCCGCGCTATATAAGGCGGACCGCACGCAGGCTCTCTCTCTCTCTCTTCTCTTCTCTTGGCGGTTCGGGCAGCTCGTGTTCAGTTCAGTTTGTGGTGGCTGCTCGTCGAGCTCGCAGCTCATGTTCAGTTCAGTTTGTGGTGGCTGCTCGTCGAGCTCGTATTCAGTTCAGTTAGTGGTGGTTCTCCTTCGAGCAGCTAGTTCGTGAGCTCGGGCTTCTTCTTTTTTTGGGACACGGACGGGAGGCGCCGCTTTGCCGGCTCGGGCGCGCAAGCCTGAGCACACGAGAGGAGAGTGCCGGAGAGAGCTCGCCGACCGTCGCACCACGAGGGTGCAGGTAACCAGCGTCGGTCTCATGGGCCCATTCGGTCATCCACGGCCCACGGCCATAAAGGTTTACGAACCCCCTCTACCCCCTTGCCTATGAGGGGGTCATTTCTTTTGTTCTGTGTGAATGATGTGGCGCCGTGTCCGTAAGTAGAACCTGTTTAAGTGACTGTACACTATAAGCATATCCGGTGGTATTGCTTTTGTTTCCATGCTTTTTCTGTATATTGCATGACTGCCTTGGCTGTACATACGTGCTGTTTAAATAAATGTGCTTTGTTTGAATGTATCCTGTTCGTCGTGTCCTATTTCCCCTTTGAAAGTGCCATCTTGCATCGTGGAATGAGTAGTGGGTTTTGAACACCCGAGTAAAGAAGAATCACTGAACCGTCGAGCTCGGTGATAACACCGCTCTGTTATCCCTGTCGCAGGGAACGAACCGCTTAAGCGGTTCATGTCCTAAGCCAACCTGCGCCGTGGTGCAACCCCTCGGTAGGTTACCCGCGCGGGTATTTAGGTATATCGACATTCGGCGATTCACCCTATTTCACGCGGGTAGAATGCGGACTGGGTTGTGGTGAGGTTAAACCCCCACCCGTGACTGGCTCCTGGCGGTAGTTCCAAGTAGGGTCACAACTGAATTGTCCGTCTGGTGGGCAATGTGGCTGCCATTAGAGGTACGTGGCCGATCGCACGCCAGGCGGGCTAGAATTCGTAAAAAAAAAAAAAAAATATATATATATATATATATATATATATATATATATATATATATATAATATCTCCAAGGAAGTCTCACATTCCACCTAATCTGCACAGAACAGTATCAGACGCAGCTCCTGACTGTTATGGTGAGCATGACCGCGGATTATGCCTCACACGGTAAAACCTCATAATCCACAGAGAACAACCACCTGTCTGCCACCCAGACGATTGTTCCTGCTAATGCAAACCATTCAACCAGAAGGCACATGATGTGATCGGCAGGAAAATCGAAACATGTGGAGTGTGATGAGCATTCCGCTGATTCCCATGTGTGTTGGACTGTGTCCAATGGAGATCAGCGGAGTGCTTGTCACACTCCACATGTTTTGGTAACTATACTAATAAAAGGCAGTGTGTGTGTGTGTGTGTGTGTGTGTGTGTGTGTGTGTGTGTGTGTGTGTGTGTGTGTGTGTGTGTGTGTGTGTGTGTGTGTGTGTTTGTTATTTTCATCTGCGAGTTTCAGAATGTGGAATGGAGTCCTCCCAGGGTGGGCTCAAAGTATCCACCTTCATTTCAGTAAGGGGTCACGATTCATGGACCAAGCTGTGAAGTTTTCAGTTCTCAAAGTTTTGTGCCGAGGGCTCTCTTCAGGATCGTCGCCGAGTCCCGGACAGCTTCTAACTGTAGTTCGTTTGTCGTAAAATTCCCAGGGATGGTTTTTAATATCTCTGTGAGATTCTTTGTCGTCATTCCCGTAGCTCCAAATATCACTGGTACAACTTTGGCATTCTTCAGCTTTCAGGATCTTTTCATTTCATTCTTGAAGTCTTGTTATTTGGACATTTTCTTCATTTCTGCATCCTTTAGTCCAAAATCACTGGTATTAACACCTCAATTTGCAATGCCTTCCTCTCTTTTTTGTATCCAAGTATGATACGTGATCGCAATGCTTTGTTTTCGATGTTCACGCTCAATGGGATCATTAGGTCGTACGTGAGAGGTGCTTCCATGTTTTCAGTCCATGCTTTTAGTTAATGTTCCCACTAATTTTTCTGGAAGTGGGATATCAACGTTTTTGCAGATGTGCCAGTGGTTAACTTTACAAACTCTGTTATGTCGTTGTGTGTTCAGCTATTCTGAACCCCTTCCCAACCCCAGATCCACAGCAACCCCTTTCATTTTTAAGTCCTCACCCCCACCCCCACCCCTGCCCCTTCCAACCTCAAGTCCATATCATCATCACTAACTGTTAAGACCGATATGGTTTTGTTTGAATATAGATATGTGTAGACCGTGTACACAGCACAGAGATGATGCCAACACATCGTTTACACAGCACAGAGAGGATGCTAACACACCGTGTATATAGCACAGAAATGATGCTCATGTGCCACATCCACAGCAGACAAATGATGCTCATGAGTCACGTACACAGCACAGAAATGATGCTCATGTGTCACGTACACAGCACAGAAATGATGCTCATGTGCCACGTCCACAGCACAGAAATGATGCTCATGTGCAACATACACAGCACAGAAATGATGCTCATGTGCTACATACACAGCACAGAAATGATGCTCATGAGCCACATACACAGCACAGAAATGATGCTCATGTGCTACATACACAGCACAGAAATGATGCTCATGAGCCACATACACAGCACAGATATGATGCTCACGAGCCACATACACAGCACAGAAATGAGGCTCATTTATAATCTTTCAATGCATAGATACACTGCATTCACAACATGGAACTGGAGTGCACAGCACATCTGAGAGGCTATCAACTGCATTCATGTACCCAGCCAGAGAGCATCTCAGTACTTTATTTTCCAAGAAAAGTGGGCCTCGGGTAATGGAATTACAGGATTCCTTGCCACTTGAAATCATGCGATTTTTGCTTCAGCATGAGAGCAGAAAACACTTAATATTATAAACATTCCAACATAGATGATGGAATCAGCCATGGAATGGATGGATCTCAAGTTCATCCCTGATTATGGAAAACATGAATGTATGAATTTGGTAAGAGTGCAGAAGCTGATACCCAGCCAGCAACCACACACTGTAGTGGCAAGTAGTGGTGTAAGCGGAGCCAAGGAATATCTGAGAAGACCAGAAAACTTGTTACCTGCAGCCCATACACAAACTGGAATTTCTTTTTCCAGGGTGCCGGCGATACCTCTCCTATTCTTCATCAAGAGACACCGTGGGGTCTTCAACGTAAGCAAACAGGACACCCGGCTTAACGTCCAGCCGAGGGAGGGCACACACATCGATAGCACGCCCTACCTGCGAAGCACCAAGATGACAGTTTATATCCGGGTCGGGAATCAAAGCCAGACTAGATAGCTCAAAGGTAAGTGACACTACCTCCGATAATTTTCTCTCTTTTCTCTGCAACCGCTTATCTGATTGACACAAAATTTTCACCATTGGTCCTATCAGATGCAACATAAGCACTGAGATTAAGTCTCGCCGACGACCCCGAGTTTCACACTTGCAGTCGCGGGCCAAACCGCACGAGGCGGCCAGGTACCGACCAAACTCTGACCTCCAGCCTGTCTATCCCCTTGGCGGCAAGGGTCGAAATATAGATAATCCGGGTCCATTTTCTTTTGGTGTGTGTGATGGCGCTGTCCTATAAGTAGAAATTGATAAGTGCTTTTGCTCACTGTACATTGCCTGCATATTATAGTCGTGATAACTCTGCTCTGTGTCTCCCTCCCTATTATAAATAAACCCCTGTTTAATGCCTGTCATTGCCTCGTTGCCTGTCGTTTCAACCATTGACCTAGCACGGTGCAGACTTGAGAGTTTGGGAGGCCGTTTGTGCCGTAAGTTGTCATTTGGTCCGGCGCAGCTTAGGTAATTTCCGCTCGGTTATGCCGGATCCGAGTCGGTAACGGCGACTCGGTTCGGACAAAGCCGGCCGAGGGTGTGGCTTCCCCGGTAGTTAGATGGCGTGAGTACTTAGGTAAATTGGAATAGACAAGTGGACCCTACCTCACGCCGTCGAAATATTGGCGACCACGGTCCTTTAAGCGACCCGTCGACTGGAGTTATCCGGGGTGACGACCTTCCAATTCTGGTGTTCGGTGGGAGACGGCCCTACTGCTCCATCAAGCAGTCGTCATCGCCACCGAACCCGGCACCACAATAATATAACGTGCTGCATGTACACTCATGATGAGAGCTTATTTCCTGGCATGGCCCGTCCCTAATATGTACCCCAGACAGTTTGATCAAAAGAAGGAAGATCGGAGGAGGGGGATGGAGGAGGGTGAGAATTTTTAAATTTTTTGATATTTCTCTTTGGGTGTTGCTGTATATTATTCGGAATTCAGCATCTGAAAAAGGCTGTGATGAATATTGCATTAATACTCTCCCCCTCCTTGCTTCCTGAGTGTCATGCTACGCCTGTATCTCCACACCGCCTAATTTTATTTTTTCTCATTAACAACAACTATATATTTTTTTGCTTATTCAGCAATTATACAAAGACTGGTAATTCCATCAGCGAAACGACAGGTCTTACATTCGAGTAAACTAGAACGACACTTGGTGGAGCGCATACCTGCACAAGGTTGAACATTTTACTTTCTGTATCCCACGAACAGGCCGAATTTAGATCCGGAACTGAACCAAAATCGAATCAGCTTGTTCTCGTCACCAAACCAATTCATCCACCTCGTTTGGTCATAATCCATCCACAACCTTTTGAAATACCATGCTATTTATCGTTTTTGGCCGTACCTCTTAATGGTGAAAAAAGTCACTTGTAAATTTAAAAAACGAGCAGAGTACCCGTCCTACGGGCGATTTTGTTCCAAACACGCAACACATCTTCTGACGCGTATGTTTATTTGGGCGGTGTACAGGCAACTGACAGTTAATCTGGGTTATGTGCATGAAGCAAAAACATACGTACTGCTTATAAATCAAAGCACCTCACTGTGTTGGAAAACGTGGGAACAGGAATACTGTACTGTAAACTGTGGAGACTTGTAATACCCTCCACCACCTGGAGGTAGCGCTACACGATACACATTTACATCGAGAATTTTCGTCGTCCCCCCTCCGTCCCCAGCACCTCAAACTCCCCCCACCCCACAAGACCACCAGCAAAGATAAAGCACCCCGATACACTAATTGGGGTCATGCTGATCCTCTGTAGCAAGTGTGGATGTAATTGTCCCAGAACTGGAGGAGTAGTATGACAAACAAACAAATCCACAAACAAGCCGGTAGGCGACATGGGTGGTCGCTATGTAATTGCATTCTAGTCATACAGTTTTTGACGGATTGGGCTGAAAATTATTGACAAAGAGGTTGATTATAGTGCGCATAAAAGAACAGAAGCCGATTTTTGATTTTCGAAAAAAAAAACATTTTCGGATTTTTTCAAAAAATTCAAAGTCCCGTTGCTAGGCAACGGTGGCGTCCATAGCAACCGTGCTCAAAAGCATACAACTAGATCCTGGTATGAACCTACTAGTCAAGTTTCATCAAAATCGGTTGACTCCTCTGGCCTCCAGAGCTGTCCATTACATACAAACAGACAGACAAGCCGGTAGGCGGCATGGGTGGTCGCTATATAATTGCATACTAATCATACAGTTTTTGACGGATCGGGCTGAAAATTTTTGACAAAGATGTTGATTATAGTGCGCATAAAAGCCTGGAAGCCGATTTTTTATTTTCGAAAAAATTGATTTTTTAGGATTTTTCAAAAAATTCAAGGTCCCATTGCTAGGCAAAGGTGGCGTCCATAGTAACGGTGCTCAAAAGCATAGAACTCGATCCTGGTATGAACCTACCTGTCAAGTTTCATCAAAATCGGTTGATTCCTCTGGCCTCCAGAGCTGTCCATTGCATACAAACAAACATACAGACAGATGGAAAAAAGAGAATAAGGGTAATCGAGCGACCACCCAACAAATATACAGACAGACGGAAAACCTGAGAATAACGGTAGTCTCGCGACCACCGAACAAACAAACAAACAAACACACAAACACTGGTCCATGCATTATAGTAAGAATTCTCGTATCCGGTTCTGGATCTTCACCAAAATGGAAGCAATTCATCCTTGTCGCACACCCAATCCATCCACCAGGTTTCGTCCGAATTTGTCCATAAAGTTTTGATCTATCATGCTCACAGACAAACAAATTTTTTTAATTCTCATATCAGGACAATTGGATCTTCACCAAAATCGAATCAATTTGTCCTTGTCACACACCCAACCATCCACCAAATTTCATCCAAATACATCCACAATGTTTTAAGATATCCTGCTCACAGACAGACAAACAAATAAACAGACAGCAGTGAAAACATTACCTTTGTCCAGCGAAGATGGCAGAGGTAATTAACTTTGTAATCTGAGTGCATGACGAGTTTTTATGCCTCTGCTGATGAAGTCTCCAGTTATGTTTTAGTGTTGTCCATCCATCCAATATACATATGTTCGTATGTTCGTGTGTACATGATAATTTTCTCTCTTTTCTCTGCAATTGCTTATCTGATTGACAAAAAATTTTCACCAGAGGTGCAACGACTCATGTAGCATGTTTTAATGAAAATTATGACCTCATAGGTCACGTGGTGTGGCAGCCATGTTGGAAAAAAGGGAAAAAAATTGGACCTCTGTATCTCCGAAAACGCTACATGGAAAAAATTGAAACTTGGCACATGTAACGTACTCCTCATGGGAAATAAGTATGATATTTTGATGATGTCATGGGTGGCTTCGTTATGACATCATAATTGCATATGTCAAACTTTGTATCAGATCAGTATGAACATTTTGAGGGTCATATGGAACAAAATTGTACAGAGGGAAAAAAATTGATGACAACATTGGTCATGTGGTTCGGCAGCCAGATTGTTTTTATGTTAAAAACATTCAACATCTTCTTCTTCTGAAACAGCTGAACAGATCGAGGCAAAACTTTATAGGTATGACGACCTATCCATGAAGAACAAAAAGTTGTCCACCTATGACGTCATAGGTTACATGGTTTGGCAGCTATGATTTTTTTGAAGAATAAACATTTTAAAATCCTCCTCTCCATAATGGCTTGATAGATCGAAGGGAAACTTTACCCACATGTTCCCCAAGCCTTGGGGATACCAAGTTGTTCAGTTTTTACGAATAATTAAAACGTCACATCGTCTAGCAGCCATATTGGATTGAACAAGAATCTTAAAAAAATTATTTCCCTTGAACCACTTCATCAATCCACATGAAACATCACAGTAATGATCTAGTAGTCATTGGAAATATCTTTTTAAAATGTCAATCAGATCGAATGCATGGTCTGACAGCCACAATTATTTAATATTTTGAATCTGGGTTCAGGGAATTAAATCAAACTTGGTACAAGTGTGTATCCTGATGTAATAATGATGGCAGAGGCATAACCAGTGACGTTGTGACGTCGAAGAGTGCCCTTGTAGTTATTTTTTAACATAAAGTGTTGTATTGCTGTTCGTGTCGTTATTCAAACGAAACTTTTTAATATTAATAAATATTGTTAAGTTACAAGAACAATCAATCCATCATGCAGCGTTTCATGGCAAACTAGAAAGCAACCCAAAATGCAAAGCTCGTCCACGCCCGACTTATGCTCAAAATAAATTCGATGAAAAGAACAGCTAAAAAAAAAAAAATTAAAATTTATTCATTTGCGTTTTTCATATTCCCATAACAAAGGTTTGTTGAAAATTTGACGATAAAAGTTCAAAAGGTAAATCAATAAAGAAAAACGGAAGCGGTTACAAAACCTGCTCATCTCACGCTGCATGGCGGATGGCCTATTCAGGCCTAATTGTACTTAGTGTGACTTTGCCATTTTATCCTAATTATTAATTAGTCTTCTCCATATTCTCATAATAAAGATGGGCTAACTATAAAGCATCTCAAAATGCATATCGTCACCCTCATAACAAAAGTGCCCGTCATTTTTTCCAGCTTTGTGAGATTTTCTGCCTAAGTCATCTCTAGCCATGACGTAATCATAACGAGTAATAACAAGATTTGTGTTTCATTTAGCTTCCATCAACAACTCTGTGCACAAGAAATAGTGAAAAAAATATTCTTTGATGAAGAATTGCTGCAGTTTTTTGTGTTTTTCTCAAAACTGTAAAAAATGACTTAGGAACTTTTGTTTTTGAGGGTAACGATATCCAATCCACTCTTTGTGCTCAAACTAAACATGACGAAAACAACAGCTTCAATGATTTTTTTAATGTATTATGTTCTCCATATTTTCATAGTCAGAGTTTGTTGAAAATTCAACGACAAAAACTCAAATGGTAAATAAGGAAACACGGAAGCGATTATGCGGCGGACAGGCTAATAAGGCCTATTTCCTGTGACATTTTGACCCAATTATTAATTATTATGCTTCATATTCTCACACTATGAAGGTTTGTTGAACATTTCATGACAAAAGTTCAAATGCTAAGAGAGTTATGTCACGGACGGACACACGCACGCACACATGATTGCAACATTCCGTCTCCTGCTGTGTGATGGACAGGCTAATAACGATTCAGAAGCCAAGGCAAGTGGTTTTATCCATCACTGAATATCAGGGAATGAAAGAACTAACAAATCTAGAAATGACACCACTTGATAACTAATGAAAAAAAACAAGCAAGTGGCAGCCTTTGTGAAATTTTGAGAGCAGAACCAGATTGAGAAATCCTACTATTAATTTGCAATTTGGTCACTGGGTTTGACACCATTACAATTTTTTATTACGGACCCTAGGTATCAAAAAAAAACCATATATCAAAGAAACGGTCTCAAACGGAGCACCATTAGAGCATTTACATTGCATCAGACATGGCAATAAATGCAAATTGTAGCTCCCAGCTTGCTGGCTCGATGACAGAAGATGCCATTTGCATTTTTGCTGTCTCCAACCCTTACCCCCTTTCGAATCCCGAGCGGGCACGGGCAACTTGCTAGTCTTCCCAATTCTGGAATTTGGCAGAGGCCGAAAGGTTGTACACATGCCGGGCACTTGAGACGCCACCGGTTCTGATGCGAGGCCCGTTGCCATGGCTGGTTTCATGAAAAGCATCAGCTAATGGGTGACACAACACGGCATCCTTTTTATTCCACATGAAGAGCAGAACATAATCAGAGGGCTCGTGCACGACTTCGTAATTGCATCGTTGCTATCCGCATCATCCATCGATGTGGAATAATGATTAGATTTGCCTGCTTCCACACATCAGAATGCTATTGATGGGAAATATATTGTGCAATGTAATGTCAAATATGTTACATGGACATTCCCAAGCCATTTATCTTCTTCTCCCCTCCTCCAAAAACCCCCGACTCTTCCTTTGCTCAATTTTGCCCCTTCTAATCCTCCCATACCATAATGACGCACCTGTCGGCTTTGCAGAGTATAAGCTCCTAATAAAAAGCAACCATGAGAATTTGTGCAGAATTCCCACAACTGACCGTTTGAATGATTATAACAACTATATTGATATAAATTAGTAATTAAATTGCAACAAGCAGTATTCCCATGTTACATTCAAGTAGATTTTTTATTTTATTTCAAGAAACCGTGGAAGACGTACTCATCTTGTGTAACCCCGAGACGAGGGCCCTGCAGTCTGAGTCCATTAACGGTGATAAAGCCGGTCCCTGCACACGCCTTGTAATTACACACTCAAATTGCAATGACAGTGCAACAGCCGATGCTGTTGTGTCTTTGATTTGAGGATTTAGTGCCAGGATAGCTTTGAGCATCGTTGGTTTCCCTTAAACAGCTCACAGGCATTTTTACCTTTCACATGCAGAGGCGGCAACGAATGACACACGTCTTTTCTCTCCTGGTTGTACCAGCTGGTTCACAAAAACAAATGAAGAAAGGAAAATTTAAAGGTCTATGCGTTTTTGGAAGATTAAAAAAATTCCCTCTTGGTGGATAATAACAAACCTCAATTTATTTATTTATTTATTTATTTTTTACAACAAAAACAAGAAACCCACAGATTGCATTTGAATACTCAATGTCAGAGCAGCTTCAACCGATTAAGCTGGGTACCTTCAGGAATGACAGGTCATTAGAGAAACACCTGCAATGTCGAAGCAACAGTTAATAAAGGAAAATAATAATGATACAGCTAACAGTCAGGGAAAGCGAGCCTGACAGTATGATGCAGAGGGAGTGTCTTTCTCTTTGAACTGTCGAGGTTGGGTTTAATTCCCGAACTGATTATAAACTGTCAGATCGGTGCTTCTCAGGCAGGGAGTTGCATCACAAAGTGCACCGTCCCTCTGATGGATGGTAAACTGGGTGTCCCATCTCTTTGAATTAGTTAGTGGTTTTTACAGATCCTAAGGTGTCTTTCGCAAAGATTCCTGGGAATTCCTGAGATTCCTGAGCTGCCATTTTGTCTGAATCTTGATATTCCCCAACATTGTCAGCATAAGCGGCAAATTTGATTGGTCGAGATGGTGTAACATGGTGTAATATTTTGCCGACATAATGCAAAACTGGAGGTTTTGGGAAGTCCCAAGAAGGCAATTTGTGTGCACAATGTTCAAGTATATAATTCAATTGAAATAAAATAAAAGGTTTTAAAGACTGTAGAAAAAAAAGAAACCTTTTTCCAAAGTTTACCGCCATTGATGCACCGTCTTTTTACACCACCTTATTTAATATGTGCCATTAGTTATTCGTGCCTGTTGTTTGTGTCCCTTTTGACATCCTTAAAAACAGTAAGTTTTCTGTTTGGAATGTATGACTGCCAGACAGGCAGACAGAGTAAAAATATTATCTCACTCTTCTCTGCGAATTATGCGCAATTGGTGTGAGATTACGTACAATTTGCCAAATTCAGAGCCAAAGTACTGCTAAGCTGCAGGTTCAAGTACCGATTCATGTTCTCATTTGTGTTCTACACTCAACAGTATTCAAAATATAACATTCAATTTAAATTAAACAAGTCTGAAGACTTAATTTGGTTCACGAACAGTATTTGACGATGTAGATTGTTTCAGAAGTCAAGGATGAGACAATGTGATAATGTTTGACCAAGTTATAAAAATGATCAACATGATGTGGTACGAGTGACAGGTTATTAGCTGCAAAATGTCGAAAACCCGGTTTCGTTCAACAACTTTCAAAATTTGACCTTTGCATAACCTTTAAAGGTCACAAAACAATGTTGTGGACATTAAAATAAGGAAACAGGATACATGCTATAGCTTAATGGAGTTAGTTCGTCGAAGAAGGTCAAAAACCCGGTTTGATTCCCACAACTTTGAAAATTTGACCTTTGTGAACTTTAAAAGGTCAAAGGTCAAGGATTATGACCTTTGGTGCAAAACTTCCTCTGGAAAATTCCAGGAACAAGATAACGTCATATAGGCTATATGGAATTTCACACTCCTTGGGTTAGCCATACTTTGATGAAATCAGAGTAAAAACAAACTTGAAGGGGGCACCACGGGCAAGGTGTTCGAGACAGAGAAAAATGGTTTCAAGACTTTAAGTGGGGAATGACCTCAAGATTATGCTTAAAAATATTGTCATCCTTGCTCTCAAAGTTTGGGCGGTCGTCTGATTTTTACGTCAAATTTCGAAATTTTCTAAGTTCATGACCTTGTGACCTTGACCTTGACCTTGGGACTGAAATTAAAAATCGAGCTCCGTGGGGCTATGCAGGTGCCATTGGGCTAACCAAATACCGAAACTCCTGCCAGATTCGACAAACCCCCGAGGAGAAGATGGATTTTTATGTCAAAATCGCAATTTTCTAAGTTCGTGACCTTGTGACCTTGACCTTGGGACGAAAATGAAAAATCGAGCTCCGTGGGGCTATGCACGTGCCATTGGGCTAACCAAATACCGAAACCCCTGACAGATTCGACAAACCCCTCAGAGAAGAATTTTTTCTGTGAAAATCGCAATTTTCAAAGTTTGTGACCTTGTGACGTTGACCTTGGGACGGAAATGAAACATTAGAGCTCCGTGGGGCTATGCAGGTGCCATTGGGCTAACCAAATACCGAAACCCCAGCCAGATTCGACAATCCCCTCGGAGAAGATGCAAATTGAAATTGGCTACCCCCTAAAAACACATGCTTTTTGGGCGTGGCTCCGCCCATAATGAGCGCACCACGCCCATTTTCAGGAAAACATAACTAGATCATGATATAAACCTCCCACCAAAATTTCATCAGGATCGGATCAAAACCCATGGAGCTATGCTCGGGACAGACAGACAGACAGACAGACACACAACAATAACGAATATAGTGGTCACTTATATTTTTCGTGAAAATATTTTTTCGTGAACCAATAGTTCCTCGATCATCGACCGATGTCTGTGGACAAACAGACAGATGAACCAATTGCCTAACCCCGTTTTGCACTTAGCGAGCAGGGTAATAAAGAAAAGAGAAGATAATTATATAAAAAGTGCTCAAAAAATGAGCACAGTAAAGAATAAAGCAAAATATTTACTTCGAACAAGCTCTTTATTTGTCTGCAAACGATTTTTGTACTTTTTCAACCACATTGTGTTCATATTTGTCAATTTGAATCGATCTACCATTGCTCTCCCTCTCCTTATTAGAGATATCGTTTAGTGCAAGACTTTGCAATCCCACACGGTTGACCCTTTCATCCTGCAAGTTATTGTCCTACTCCAGTTACTGAATTACAAGGACAAAAGATTGTTCCACCTGCCGCCACACATGTCATACTCACTGTTGTAATTACATCCCAAGTGTCGAACACCATAGACTTGATGTAGCCATACACTCTTGGAGTTTGCTGAAAATCTTCACCAACATATGCAGTGCTGTGCAAAAATCTTTACCAATATAACGTTGCAGAATGCATGGAACAAGCTCCCAATGGAATTTCTCCAGAAATTGCACGAAAGCATTCCAAAATGGATATCTGCTATTTTGCATGAAAAGATGGTCACACCAAAATATTGAAATTTTACGCATTAATAATGTAAATACAATTCATTTTTGTTTCTTTAAAAAAAAACGTGTGTGTGTGCGTGTGCGTGTGCGTGTGCGTGTGCGTGTGCGTGTGTGTGTGCGTGTGCGTGTGCGTGTGCGTGTGTGTGTGTGTGCATGTGTGTACATCTGCAAATCATGGAACAAATCAGGGCTGGCCCGATGTCCACCAAATTTTCGCATTCATGTTGGTAGTACCCAAAGTCAGGTTATGGTCACAATTTTTTTTTGCTAAGAGGGGAGGTTCTTAGACAAAGTTATCCCAGTTAACTGTAGTCATCCAACCTGCGAGTTATCCAAGTTAAAGAAGGCATTTTGCGGCATTTTGGCAAGTTGCGAATACACCGATCTAAATGGGAATGTCACGAGGGATTGTTGCACAGCAGAAGAGAGAGAGAGATCGCTCCATAAATTACCAAAGACCATGACCTCGACGGGAAAGTGTGAAAGCTAGAAATTTAAGCTTCACTCTTAGACGCATGTGTCTACACCTTCAGGTACTTCCAGCGAGACAAAATCAATGTGAAATGCAAGCGATGCTAAAGGAGCTGTGTGATAGCAAAGAACATAAAATGAACATCTCATTTGCACAACCCAACATGTTCTCAATGATGCAATCATCTCCAACAACTTTGATTGATCAATCAAAAGGGATGGGAAGGATAATTTAAGGGAAGAAAATGGGGAAAGTGAAAAGGAGACATGCCATACTTTGTGCGGTGTTCGCGATGAGACAAAATGCGGTGTTCGGCCAGGTTCACAAAATAAAGGTTGCATTCCATTCAAGGCAGACAATATGATTATTATCGTTATACCATTCTTTAGTTTGACATCAATCCAAGACTAATGGAATAGTTCGTACATACATCACGTGCAGGACAGACATGAGAGACAAACTCTAGTCTACAATAGCATGTACTGTACAGCAAAACTTTTGCAAACAACCCATATGAAGTTTTTTTTAAAAAAAAAACAGAGGCAAAGGTAGGATAGCTTAGATGGATGCACACTCACTTCTAAGCTGTCTAGCCTGAGTTCAAACCTCGACCCAGTAATAAAAATTGTGTCTTGGTGCCTTGCAGGCAGGGTGAGGCATCAATGGGTGCGCAATCCCTCGGATGGATGTGAAAGTGAGAGTCTCGTCTGCTGGCATTAGTCGATGGACATTATAGATTTGATGTTGTCCTTTGGTGAAGAGTTGGCAAGCTATCGCCAGCACCCTGATATAAATTACAAATTCCTACTACGACTACCACTGGCAAGGCAACAGCAGATCACCCAATGTAATCCTTGCTGTGAAGCTGCTTGGGTAGTACTGAGTCTTCCTTTGGGTAGAATACCAGAATTAGATTAGACAGAGCCGAAATTGACATATCTTGTTATAAACTGGCATTAACAATACAATATTTGCCTTTCATATACCAATTGGAATTTATGACACGTTTAACTAACCGTATTTGATAATCGATGACATACCAAAAAGGCCTTAATTATTTTAAAACAATGTAATTTAGATCCCCACTTCATGGTGTCAATCTTTTTGGTTCACCTCTTGATTTGCACAGCAGTTACCCACTTAACGGCATCGTCTTGTTCGTTCTGGTTTGAAGCATTCTAGTAATAAAGCAAAATCCAAGTACAACTGTATATAAGCACCATTCTTATACTGTGAGCAGTCATAATACACAGAACGTGCGAGATTTAAATTATATTTCCAAGTATTGAACGTTGAATGGGTTGCCGTGACCACAAACCATGTAGTGTTTCAAGCTCTCAGATCAAATGTCTGCGCTGCAGCTGTTCCTCCCAAAAATAACGCTTGTAGTAGCCCAGGCGGTCGATAGTGCCAAGGTTAAGGTCACGCTTTGCAGTTTCTGGCGAAGGACATCTTTGCCAAGGCCATCACAACTCTCTCCGCCACTGCGTCTGTGCTAAGGCCTGGGACACCAATACCTCAATGACAATTTTAAATTCTTGTCGCAATTTTAACCCCCCTCCCCGCCCCCCCAAAAAAGAAGTACATTTTTCAGAAATATATTTTTTTGAAGTGAAACTCAAACAACTTCTTTGACCTAGAATTTTCTACCTTTGCGCAATATGAAATTCACTTCGTAAAGTAGAAATGCATTTACCATATTTGCCATGTATACACACAAACAAAATGGAGCATGAGGGTGGATGTCTTTTAATTGACGATTTGAAGACTGTTCATGGTAGATTGGTAAACAGTGTTTATTATCGAGATATTGTTGTTATTCATAATTGAGTGCAAGTGGAATTGGCCAGCCATTTTCAATACTCCCTTTCCAATCAGGTGGAAACTCCGGGATGAGACCGCTTTGGAACCCTTCGTGAGACACCTGACTTATAGAGTTTGCGTAAAGGTCGGCAGGCCTGATGACATTTCTGTTTCCCTCTCTGCAAGATTGAGGCTCATGGAAGAATAAGGTTACGCAAGGTATAAATTGACAGTGGGGTAGTGGGGGAAACGGTTGGACACAATAAGCAAGGGAATGGGTGAACAGGAAAAGAGGAGGGAGAAGAGGGAAGGAAACACAGCAAGCTGCAAGTAAGAGGTTCCAACCAGACCATGGGGTAATAAACATTGTGAATTAGGATGGGGGATGACATGAGAAGATTGGAGTGGAGAGGATCAAAATGAGCAATTTGAAAGAATATCACTTCTGTGATAATTACTTTGATGACCAGCACAGGCTTTTAAACAGTATGGACACAACAGTGTTCCCCTTTTGAAAAGTACTATGGTCAAAATACCAAGGGATTTTTAAAAGCCACAAGTGAACAGCAGGTTTATCTCCTCGAAAGGATAGCACACTCATTGGTGCAACTCTTTGCCTGCAAAGCACCCAAGTGAGTTGATCGTGAAGTCGGAAATTAAACTCGGACGAGACAACTCATGACCATTTGGCTACCATCCTGTGAACCAAACAAAGCACTTACCCAAGTGCGATGCTAATAAGAGAAACATTGTGAAAGCTGCGCTAAGAAATGTGGTGAATGCCTGAGTTAACCTTCTGATCTGACCTGATTCCCCCAAGGAGTTTTGAGAAAAGGTTGTAATAATGTGTTCCGTGGGACTACAGTAACCGTATGGCTGTCCGGGAATCGATGCCGTCGTTTGTAACATTCACGACCTTCATTGTGCAGAAATCGATGGTGCAGTTTGTGACTTTTACGGCCTTGATATTTTTTTATTTTCTTCCAAAGGCACTTTAGTCTACAGTAGGCCAAAGAGATGGTGCTAAAAAAACATGCATGTGTGGCATTGTTAATTTTATCGGCTACCAAGAGAGACAGCACATCGGTTTCTGGACCCACGTTTGTCTCAGTCATGTCCCATTCTGCCTGATCATTCACAATGCAACACCAGAATAAGGGGTAGCAAGATATTTCACTGGCAGTCCTGGGTTCAATTCGGAGCAGAAATAGGACCTCACTATAAACTACCATTTCGTTCAATGTAACCAGATCGCGTTGCACACCAGTCGGTGGACTGCATGGTGATCTAGCTAACCCCTCTGTATTGCACTGAAAAAGTCGCAAGAGTAGATCTTTGGGCCAACAACATAGCCAAACTCAAAATTATATGGATCGTTTGATTGTTGAGTTCAACATCTTGCTTCCTGATCTCTGAAATTAAGAAGTCTTCTTGACCCTGGTCTCTGACATTACGAAGTCTTCTTGACCCTGGTCTCTGACAACATGGAATTCCATTAACCTCCACAAGGGTTGAGCCTCCAATAGGAGATCAGATCAGATATGTCAACCGGAGGGTATTCTCTTGTCCGATCATGGCTGCCACCATGTACAGTCTACTCTCACAAATTTGAATAGATATATGTTCCCGAAGACCATTAGTATTGATGAAAATTACAATTGGTGAAAATTATTTATGTTATTGGAATCTCTCACCTTTACCGTACAACATATGGCAATAAAAACCTGCGTTCATTCACTTAAGTTAGTTTCCTGTACATTCAAAATGATTAGCGGTGACTCAGACCTTCCGTTAACGAATGAGAATGATGGACAAAAATCACAAAAAAAACTTGATAGCTGCAATCACAAAGTGATCGCCAAAGGAAAACATCCCCCGCCCCCGCCGGGGGAGGTTTATCCTTGGCAATCGCCCTTGACTTACCCCTGGCCAATGATCCAATGATGGCAACTTTTTTTCGGACCATCATATGACCTTGACCTTAAACATTTAAGGATAGAGTGTTGATTAAGAAAATGTGTCCCCATCTACAATCTATCCATAAAATTCAACATCATGAGAATTGGAGAAAAATTATTCAAGTTATGATGAAAAAGTTGTTTTTTCTTAATTAGGTCACAATCTGAAAAAAGTTGGTCAAGGACACACATGATTTCGATGAAACTTTACCACAACCTCCACCACCTGTCATGTGCCAAAGTTTATTGACTGCATCAAAATCTGCACTCATTTAGGGAGTCTATGGGGGATGGGGGGTGGTTTGGTGGTTGAATTCAGCAAGCTGACATGAAAATCCTTTTCAAATTTCTCATCAAATGGATGAAAATTGAGGATTTTAGAAATTTTAAAGATTTTTTGACCTTTGGCTTATGTTGAACTTTTGACCTCAAAAACAATAAGCTTCTTGCTTATGACAAACTCTAACATGTGGTGAAGTTTCCTGAAGATCGGTTTTGAATTGTGATCTGTTGGCAATAAACAGACAGAGGGACAAACAGACAGACAAAAGTAGAAGAAGAAGATGTCGTGCAAAGCACGACACTTGCAAAATCCATTGAACAAATTTGACCTCAAAAATAATTGGTCGTTGAATTCAATTAACAAATATGCAACTCTTCTTCAAACTTCAAGTCAATCAGATGAAAATTGAGAATTTTAGAAATTCGGCCTATGTTGACCTTTTGGTCGATGTTGACCTCAAAAATAAATGGTGGATGAATTCCGTGAGCTGAAATATAAATCCTCTTCAAATTTCAAGTCAATCGGATGAAAATTGAGGATACGAGAAATCTCACCTAAGTTGCTGACCTTTGGCCTATGTTGACATTTGTTGCTGACCTTTGGCCTATGTTGACCGTTTGGTCTATGCTGACCGCAAAAATAATTGGCTGGTTGAATTCAGTGACCTGACAAACAAATCTTCAAATTTCAAGTCAATCGGATGAAAATTGAGGAATTTAGAAATCCCACCGAAGTTGACCTTTTCCCCTCAAAAACACAAGGCTTCTCCCTTATGCCAAGCTCTACCATGTGGTGAAGTTTCGTGAAGATCAGTTTAAAATTGCGACCTGTAGGCAATAAACAGACAGACAGACAAACAGACAGAATATCCAAATCGACTAACCAATATACTTGAAAAATCTTCGATTTTGCAAGTAATAATGAAAAAAATTAATCTCGTAACTATTCAAGGTCCACATGTACAGATTCAAACTTATTACCCTTAAGATCAAAGTGTGATTGGATCATGACGGATATTTACATTTTTCATGTCGGATCGAAATGCAGCAACGTAATGACGACGACGTCGTCAATTTTCATTGGTTAATTTGCGATGCTTCGTCAGGTATTGTTTTGTCAGGTGATAATAACGGATAAGTGGAATCCCATGTCTGAACCACTTAGTACAGCCTGACTGTATGATCCGGATCCAGTGAAACCAATCTCCACTGCGGTTCTTAATCATGTTTACCACAATGTCCTGCTGATCTTACACTGGTTGTGTGGTTAGAACAAGCTTTTAAAAATCAGTTCATGCTCAAAAATGCAACATCCATTTTTCATTTTTAGATGTCAGACATAAAAATTTCACTAATTCAATCATCATTAATACAAAATCCTTTGACAGGATGGGGTGGGGGGGGGGGAATAAATTTATCGCCCCGCCCCCACGTCAAATCTCACCCCTGGAATTACGCGTGAGGCCCCTTTAGAATTAAACACGGTGTTTTAGAAAGGTTCTTCATTTTTGATGGATGGAGGGATGCAAACCAAATACTGAAGTGGCTTAAAAATTATCCAATCTGGATCCGGATCTTCACCAGAATTGAATCAATTCTTCCTTGTCACACACCCAACCTGTCCACCAGGTTTCGGCGAAAATCCGTTCACAACGCTTTGAGATATCCTCCTCACAGATAGGCAGACAGACAGCCAGGGTGAAAACAACCTCCGTCTACCTTCAGTGGCGGAGGTAATGAGAATGAACAATCTACAGTATATTAAAGCAGAGATGCATTCAAGGCAGACACACTACAATCGCCCCTCCTATCCCTTCGAGAACAGACGAGGCTAATAAATAGAGAATCCTCTTTGTAGGGAATTACTTTGCTGGTCGTTTCGATTCCTCGCAGTTTTGCAAGTTTTATGGAAAAAGATATATGATCATAATTTTTACATTTTCTTGGGTGGAAACCACCAGTTGAATAAAAAAAAAAGAAGAGTTCAAATAGAGAAAATAGGTGAGGAAAAAAATTCACCTATGGCTTTAAGTCGGCTAAAGTAACTCAGGAGGTGCTCGCGCAACAGTCCTTCACAGAGCTGCCGGAATAAGAGAAAATATACAACGCAACACGGTGCAGGTAGGACCGCAAACTCAGCACCACCTGCACACTGGCTCAACGAATCGGTGCCAAGTCGTTACAAATTCACATTCCACAAAGTCCTCGTCCACTCCTCTCCACCGTGGACACCAAACCCTGGCAGTCGCAGAATAACGAGGCAGCTCCAATTCGCAATCCGACGTCACGCAGACCAACTGCTCCTCATGCTCCGCAGATAGCGCTCATCTCGCGTTCCGCTGTGAAAGGCAGCTCATTCGTTGGCACGTTTTGGGCAGCAACAATCTTTGTTTCACAAGCGTACTTGTCAATGGATGGAATTTATATTTTGTATTTGCAGTTGGGAGGATTTCCAGCGGTTCCTTTATTGGGATGTCTTTTTGAGCGATGGTGGCTTAGAGCATGCATAACACATCAAAATAGATGGTGTTTTCTCGAAGACACTCAGCCTTCTGCATCATGTCTTCCCTTCGCAAAGCCATGACAGACAAATCGAATTACAAATAGCACAACCACGCGGTGAAAAAGATCTCATTTGGCCTTTTGCAATATGTCCTTTTGTAACCACATTTTTGTTTGCATTTCAAAGATCCTCACCCTGAACCTTACATGATACATATGAAACACAGCACTGGGTCCTACTTTTCCCTTTGTTGCTGGAACTCTATCTGATGAACTTTAGCAGGGGTCATGGAAGGTAGAGCCCCACTGGTGGTAATTTGACCAACGACCATTCAGCAAGCACACATACCAATCGAGCAAATGTAAACTTATCTTTGTTGCTTTACTTTGCTTTACTCTGTTTACCTGAAAGTCACACCTGAGGATATCCGAATTTGCGGATTTATCATCCTCACGAATTTGGAAAAAAAACAGGGGGATATTGTAATTGGCTCCATCAGTCCATCACGCTATAGCCTCCTAAAAGGTGGGGCAGAAATTCATCAACCTTGGTAGTTATGATCACCACATGGCACGAAAGTGCAAGAGCAGAATCATTTTTGGCTCCACCCCCTTGGGCGGGGTCAAAAGGTCAAATACCAAAAAATGCAATTATGGACACATTTTAAAACAATTTATTTAATGAAACTTTGTGACATCTGCCATCTCAGGTGGATGGAAGTTATATTTTTTGCTCCTGTCTGTTTATCTCTCTGTGAGCAGGATATCTCAAAAAGTTTTAGACGGATTTGGACAAAATTTGGTGGACAGGTTGAGTGTGTGACAAGGATGAATTGATTCCATTTTGGTGAAGATCCGGATGCGGATCTGGATACAGGAGTTTTTTTTAATTTATAAAGGGACATGGGACGTTGAGGCAGCAAGAGTGTCTTTTGTCAGCCCGTTGAACAGTGCAGATGAGGTCACCAGAGCCCGTCTTTTGGCCGCAGCCACTAAAGAAAGTGGGATGTAACTTCACACAGTCCCAGTTTCCTCTCTGGGAACACAACTTGACCAAGAGTCTTTATGGGTTGCAGTTGCACGACGAGTTGGAGGCAGTATGATGGATACACTTGGACACCATGGTCTGTCATGTCGTTTCAGTGCCGGTTGATCTTTTAGACGTTCGGTTTTAAACGACGTGGTCAAATGTGCCCTCTATGTGCAGGGATACCATCTGTCCTGGAACCCTTCGGTGTCGACCTTGGCGAAAACACCTGCCCAGATGGCTTGACCATTGTCCCATACAAGAATGGGAAAAGCCTAACCTGGGATTGCGCTTGTGTTGACACTTTCGTCAAATCACACGTTCACAATTTAGCCTCATCAGTTGGAGTGGCTGCCACCGATGCGAAAGTTCTGAAACGTAATAAATACGCCGGCCTCAGCCAAGCTTATTTATTCAAACCATTTGCCATAGAAACAATGGGAGTGTATGGCCGATCTACGTCCAACATTATTAGTGATATCGGTAGAAGGCTCATTGCATCCACTGGTGATACAAGGCAACTGGTCTGGTTTAAGCAGTGACTGAGCTTGACTGTCCAGTGGGGGAAACGCCATTAGCATTCTGGCTTCGGAGTCGGAAGAACAAAATCCCACATCAACACCATTTTAAAGTCTGTATTCTTATGGGGCTGTGGGTGTTTTACTCATGTATTTATTTATTTATTTTTAATCTTTTTTAAAACTTCCATTTACTTGGTTGGAGTTTTATATTTTCTTATTAAAATTTTTTTATTAAATTTATTTACTGCCAATTATAATTGGCAGTAAATAAATTTAATAAAAAAATTAAACAAAGAGAAAAGAGAAAATCACAAAGAGAAAAGCCCCATGTCACAAAAAGAAATGTCCCACGTCGCAAAGAGAAAAGCCCCATGTCACAAAGAGAAAAGCCCCATGTCACAATAATTATTGATACATTATTATTGTTAATATTATGTCTCTAAAAATGAACTCGAAAGTTATTCTTCACCAATGAGGAATGGTTCCAATTTGGTGGGACAGGTTGCACATGTGACAAGGACGAATCGATTAGATTTTGGTGAAGATCCGGATCTGCATCCGGATGCAATAATTTTTTTTATTTTTCTAAGTGATTCTTTACCGTTGAGAGATAGGGCACAAAATGATATGCATTATGGCTTGACATCTCAAAAGGTTATGGATGTGTTATGACACAACAATGTGGATGAGTTGGTTCGGTGCCAAGAACAAGCCGATTTGATTTTGCTTCAGCTCTGGATCCAGATCAGGCCTATTGGTAGAATACAAAACGTAAACTGTTCACCCTGGCAGAGGTATATGCTCTACTGAACGCCGTTCTCGTTCTGTCTGTCTGTCTGTCTGTTTATTCGTATATTTTGGTGGGACCATAAACAATATATAGCATGATATTTCAAAACGTTGTAGACGGATTTTGAGAAACATTGGTGGATGAGTTGGGAAGGTGACAAGAGAAAGCTGATTAGATTTTGGTTATGGTCCGGATGCAGATATGGCCTGTCATTACTTCCGCCACCGAAAGTGGACAGAGGTTAAGTTTTCACCCAGTTGTTTGATTGTCTGTTTGTTACTTGCGAAATCAAAGATTCTAAGACCCTTTCAATATTTTATAACCTGGGACCCTTTAAGACCCCAAAGACTCCCAAGACCCTTCACAGCCCTAAAGACCCCAAAGCCCCTTTAGACCACTAAGACCTTTGAGGACCATAAGACCACGTAGACCCCATTAGAACCCTTAGTCCCCCAAGTCCCTATCGAGCCCATTAGACCTTCTATCTGAGGGCCTTCTGCAATAACGCTAGATGGTCACCATCATAATCAAAAGACCCCCATTGGTAAACCACCTAAATATTTAAGAGGGTGCAAAATCCATCCATCCATTGCGACCATACTCTGTGCAGAGCATTGGTGTTGCCTAAGCAGTCTCCTTGGCTATTGGGCACAATCCTGGACGGGTCGCCACTCCAACACAGGATACCAGAAAGCTGGCACTCATTTTGCCAACCTCGGAAGGATGATAGGCAGAGTCAACCCCACCTGGTATTAATTCAACAGCTGAGTGGGATTTGAACTCAGGATCCAAGGATCCCAAGCCCACCACTCCAGTCGTGAAGCCAACATGAGGCATGTGCAAAATCCAATGAATTATTGAAATTTCTCTTTCTTTATCTTTCAAGTTCGACTCATCTTGTTCGTGGCATAGGCAAAAATCCCATAAGGCACAGAAAAGATCGCACGTCGCAAAGAGAAAAGCCCCATGTCACAAAGAGAAAAGCCCCATGTCACAAAGAGAAATGTCCCATGTCACAAAGAGAAAAGCCCCATGTCACAAAGAGAAAAGCCCCATGTCACAAAGAGAAATGTCCCACATCGCAAAGAGAAAAGCCCCATGTCACAAAGAGAAAAGCCCCATGTCACAAAGAGAAATGTCCCATGTCGCAAAGAGAAAAGCCCCATGTCACAAAGAGAAAAGCCCCATGTCACAAAGAGAAATGTCCCATGTCACAAAGAGAAAAGCCCCATGTCACAAAGAGAAATGTCCCACGTCGCAAAGAGAAAAGCCCCATGTCACAAAGAGAAATGTCCCACGTCGCAAAGAGAAAAGCCCCATGTCACAAAGAGAAATGTCCATGTCACAAAGAGAAATGTCCCATGTCGCAAAGAGAAATGTCTCACGTCGCAAAGAGAAAAGCCCCATGTCACAAAGAGAAATGTCCCACGTCGCAAAGAGAAAAGCCCCATGTCACAAAGAGAAATGTCCCACGTCGCAAAGAGAAAAGCCCCATGTCACAAAGAGAAATGTCCCATGTCACAAAGAGAAATGTCCCATGTCGCAAAGAGAAATGTCTCACGTCGCAAAGAGAAAAGCCCCATGTCACAAAGAGAAATGTCCCACGTCGCAAAGAGAAAAGCCCCATGTCACAAAGAGAAAAGCCCCATGTCACAAAGAGAAATGTCCCATGTAGCAAAGAGAAATGTCTCACGTCGCAAAGAGAAAAGCCCCACGTCGCAAAGAGAAAAGCCCCATGTCACAAAGAGAAAAGCCCCATGTCACAAAGAGAAATGTCCCACGTCGCAAAGAGAAAAGCCCCATGTCACAAAGAGAAATGTCCCACGTCGCAAAGAGAAAAGCCCCATGTCACAAAGAGATAAGCCCCATGTCACAAAGAGAAAAGCCCCATGTCACAAAGAGAAATGTCCCATGTCACAAAGAGAAAAGCCCCATGTCACAAAGAGAAATGTCCCATGTAGCAAAGAGAAATGTCTCACGTCACAAAGAGAAAAGCCCCACGTCGCAAAGAGAAAAGCCCCATGTCGCAAAGAGAAAAGCCCCATGTCACAAAGAGAAATGTCCCACGTCGCAAAGAGAAAAGCCCCATGTCACAAAGAGAAATGTCCCACGTCGCAAAGAGAAAAGCCCCATGTCACAAAGAGAAAAGCCCCATGTCACAAAGAGAAATGTCCCACGTCGCAAAGAGAAAAGCCCCATGTCACAAAGAGAAATGTCCCACGTCGCAAAGAGAAAAGCCCCATGTCACAAAGAGAAAAGCCCCATGTCGCAAAGAGAAAAGCCCCATGTCACAAAGAGAAATGTCCCATGTCACAAAGAGAAAAGCCCCATGTCACAAAGAGAAATGTCCCACGTCGCAAAGAGAAAAGCCCCATGTCACAAAGAGAAAAGCCCCATGTCACAAAGAGAAATGTCCCATGTCACAAAGAGAAAAGCCCCATGTCACAAAGAGAAATGTCCCATGTCACAAAGAGAAATGTCCCATGTCGCAAAGAGAAAAGCCCCATGTCACAAAGAGAAAAGCCCCATGTCGCAAAGAGAAAAGCCCCATGTCACAAAGAGAAAAGCCCCATGTCACAAAGAGAAAAGCCCCATGTCACAAAGAGAAATGTCCCATGTCACAAAAAGAAAAGCCCCATGTCACAAAGAGAAATGTCCAATGTCACAAAGAGAAAAGCCCCATGTCACAAAGAGAAATGTCCCATGTCACAAAGAGAAAAGCCCCATGTCACAAAGAGAAAAGCCCCATGTCGCAAAGAGAAAAGCCCCATGTCACAAAGAGAAATGTCCCACGGAGCAAAGAGAAATGTCTCACGTCGCAAAGAGAAAAGCCCCATGTCACAAAGAGAAATGTCCCACATCGCAAAGAGAAAAGCCCCATGTCACAAAGAGAAAAGCCCCATGTCGCAAAGAGAAAAGCCCCATGTCACAAAGAGAAATGTTCCATGTCACAAAGAGAAAAGCCCCATGTCACAAAGAGAAATGTCCCACGTCGCAAAGAGAAAAGCCCCATGTCACAAAGAGAAATGTCCCACGTCGCAAAGAGAAAAGCCCCATGTCACAAAGAGAAATGTTCCATGTCACAAAGAGAAATGTCCCATGTCGCAAAGAGAAATGTCTCACGTCGCAAAGAGAAAAGCCCCATGTCACAAAGAGAAATGTCCCACGTCGCAAAGAGAAAAGCCCCATGTCACAAAGAGAAATGTCCCATGTCACAAAGAGAAATGTCCCATGTTGCAAAGAGAAATGTCTCACGTCGCAAAGAGAAAAGCCCCATGTCACAAAGAGAAATGTCCCACGTCGCAAAGAGAAAAGCCCCATGTCACAAAGAGAAATGTCCCATGTCGCAAAGAGAAAAGCCCCATGTCACAAAGAGAAAAGCCCCATGTCACAAAGAGAAATGTCCCATGTAGCAAAGAGAAATGTCTCACGTCGCAAAGAGAAAAGCCCCACGTCGCAAAGAGAAAAGCCCCATGTCACAAAGAGAAAAGCCCCATGTCACAAAGAGAAATGTCCCACGTCGCAAAGAGAAAAGCCCCATGTCACAAAGAGAAATGTCCCACGTCGCAAAGAGAAAAGCCCCATGTCACAAAGAGATAAGCCCCATGTCACAAAGAGAAAAGCCCCATGTCACAAAGAGAAATGTCCCATGTCACAAAGAGAAAAGCCCCATGTCACAAAGAGAAATGTCCCATGTAGCAAAGAGAAATGTCTCACGTCACAAAGAGAAAAGCCCCACGTCGCAAAGAGAAAAGCCCCATGTCGCAAAGAGAAAAGCCCCATGTCACAAAGAGAAATGTCCCACGTCGCAAAGAGAAAAGCCCCATGTCACAAAGAGAAATGTCCCACGTCGCAAAGAGAAAAGCCCCATGTCACAAAGAGAAATGTCCCACGTCGCAAAGAGAAAAGCCCCATGTCACAAAGAGAAAAGCCCCATGTCGCAAAGAGAAAAGCCCCATGTCACAAAGAGAAATGTCCCATGTCACAAAGAGAAAAGCCCCATGTCACAAAGAGAAATGTCCCACGTCGCAAAGAGAAAAGCCCCATGTCACAAAGAGAAAAGCCCCATGTCACAAAGAGAAATGTCCCATGTCACAAAGAGAAAAGCCCCATGTCACAAAGAGAAATGTCCCATGTCACAAAGAGAAATGTCCCATGTCGCAAAGAGAAAAGCCCCATGTCACAAAGAGAAAAGCCCCATGTCGCAAAGAGAAAAGCCCCATGTCACAAAGAGAAAAGCCCCATGTCACAAAGAGAAAAGCCCCATGTCACAAAGAGAAATGTCCCATGTCACAAAAAGAAAAGCCCCATGTCACAAAGAGAAATGTCCAATGTCACAAAGAGAAAAGCCCCATGTCACAAAGAGAAATGTCCCATGTCACAAAGAGAAAAGCCCCATGTCACAAAGAGAAAAGCCCCATGTCGCAAAGAGAAAAGCCCCATGTCACAAAGAGAAATGTCCCACGGAGCAAAGAGAAATGTCTCACGTCGCAAAGAGAAAAGCCCCATGTCACAAAGAGAAATGTCCCACATCGCAAAGAGAAAAGCCCCATGTCACAAAGAGAAAAGCCCCATGTCGCAAAGAGAAAAGCCCCATGTCACAAAGAGAAATGTTCCATGTCACAAAGAGAAAAGCCCCATGTCACAAAGAGAAATGTCCCACGTCGCAAAGAGAAAAGCCCCATGTCACAAAGAGAAATGTCCCACGTCGCAAAGAGAAAAGCCCCATGTCACAAAGAGAAATGTTCCATGTCACAAAGAGAAATGTCCCATGTCGCAAAGAGAAATGTCTCACGTCGCAAAGAGAAAAGCCCCATGTCACAAAGAGAAATGTCCCACGTCGCAAAGAGAAATGTCTCACGTCGCAAAGAGAAAAGCCCCATGTCACAAAGAGAAATGTCCCACGTCGCAAAGAGAAAAGCCCCATGTCACAAAGAGAAATGTCCCATGTCACAAAGAGAAATGTCCCATGTTGCAAAGAGAAATGTCTCACGTCGCAAAGAGAAAAGCCCCATGTCACAAAGAGAAATGTCCCACGTCGCAAAGAGAAAAGCCCCATGTCACAAAGAGAAATGTCCCATGTCGCAAAGAGAAAAGCCCCATGTCACAAAGAGAAAAGCCCCATGTCACAAAGAGAAATGTCCCATGTAGCAAAGAGAAATGTCTCACGTCGCAAAGAGAAAAGCCCCACGTCGCAAAGAGAAAAGCCCCATGTCACAAAGAGAAAAGCCCCATGTCACAAAGAGAAATGTCCCACGTCGCAAAGAGAAAAGCCCCATGTCACAAAGAGAAATGTCCCACGTCGCAAAGAGAAAAGCCCCATGTCACAAAGAGATAAGCCCCATGTCACAAAGAGAAAAGCCCCATGTCACAAAGAGAAATGTCCCATGTCACAAAGAGAAAAGCCCCATGTCACAAAGAGAAATGTCCCATGTAGCAAAGAGAAATGTCTCACGTCGCAAAGAGAAAAGCCCCACGTCGCAAAGAGAAAAGCCCCATGTCACAAAGAGAAAAGCCCCATGTCACAAAGAGAAATGTCCCACGTCGCAAAGAGAAAAGCCCCATGTCACAAACAGAAATGTCCCACGTCGCAAAGAGAAAAGCCCCATGTCACAAAGAGAAATGTCCCATGGAGCAAAGAGAAATGTCCCATGTCGCAAAGAGAAATGTCTCACGTCGCAAAGAGAAAAGCCCCATGTCACAAAGAGAAATGTCCCACGTCGCAAAGAGAAAAGCCCCATGTCACAAAGAGAAAAGCCCCATATCACAAAGAGAAATGTCCCATGGAGCAAAGAGAAATGTCTCATGTCGCAAAGAAAAAGCCCCATGTCACAAAGAGAAATGTCCCATGTCGCAAAGAGAAAAGCCCCATGCCACAAAGAGAAATGTCCCACGTCGCAAAGAGAAAAGCCCCATGTCACAAAGAGAAATGTCCCATGGAGCAAAGAGAAATGTCTCACGTCGCAAAGAAAAAGCCCCATGTCACAAAGAGAAAAGCCCCATGTCACAAAGAGAAATGTCCCACGTCGCAAAGAGAAAAGCCCCATGTCACAAAGAGAAAAGCCCCATGTCACAAAGAGAAATGTCCCACGGAGCAAAGAGAAATGTCTCACGTCGCAAAGAGAAAAGCCCCATGTCACAAAGAGAAATGTCCCAAGTCGCAAAGAGAAAAGCCCCATGTCACAAAGAGAAATGTCCCACGTCGCAAAGAGAAAAGCCCCATGTCACAAAGAGAAAAGCCCCATGTCACAAAGAGAAAAGCCCCATGTCACAAAGAGAAATGTCCCATGTAGCAAAGAGAAATGTCTCACGTCGCAAAGAGAAAAGCCCCATGTCACAAAGAGAAATGTCCCACGGAGCAAAGAGAAAAGCCCCATGTCACAAAGAGAAAAGCCCCATGTCACAAAGAGAAATGTCCCACGTCGCAAAGAGAAAAGCCCCATGTCACAAAGAGAAATGTCCCACGTCGCAAAGAGAAAAGCCCCATGTCACAAAGAGAAATGTCCCACGTCGCAAAGAGAAAAGCCCCATGTCACAAAGAGAAATGTCCCACGTCGCAAAGAGAAATGTCTCACGTCGCAAAGAGAAAAGCCCCATGTCACAAAGAGAAATGTCCCACGTCGCAAAGAGAAAAGCCCCATGTCACAAAGAGAAATGTCCCATGTAGCAAAGAGAAATGTCTCACGTCGCAAAGAGAAAAGCCCCATGTCACAAAGAGAAATGTCCCACGGAGCAAAGAGAAAAGCCCCATGTCACAAAGAGAAAAGCCCCATGTCACAAAGAGAAATGTCCCACGTCGCAAAGAGAAAAGCCCCATGTCACAAAGAGAAATGTCCCACGTCGCAAAGAGAAAAGCCCCATGTCACAAAGAGAAATGTCCCACGTCGCAAAGAGAAAAGCCCCATGTCACAAAGAGAAATGTCCCACGTCGCAAAGAGAAAAGCCCCATGTCACAAAGAGAAAAGCCCCATGTCACAAAGAGAAATGTCCCATGTCACAAAGAGAAAAGCCCCATGTCACAAAGAGAAATGTCCCATGTCACAAAGAGAAATGTCCCATGTCACAAAGAGAAAAGCCCCATGTCACAAAGAGAAAAGCCCCATGTCGCAAAGAGAAAAGCCCCATGTCACAAAGAGAAAAGCCCCATGTCACAAAGAGAAAAGCCCCATGTCACAAAGAGAAATGTCCCATGTCACAAAAAGAAAAGCCCCATGTCACAAAGAGAAATGTCCAATGTCACAAAGAGAAAAGCCCCATGTCACAAAGAGAAATGTCCCATGTCACAAAGAGAAAAGCCCCATGTCAGAAAGAGAAAAGCCCCATGTCGCAAAGAGAAAAGCCCCATGTCGCAAAGAGAAAAGCCCCATGTCGCAAAGAGAAAAGCCCCATGTCGCAAAGAGAAAAGCCCCATGTCACAAAGAGAAAAGCCCCATGTCGCAAAGAGAAAAGCCCCATGTCACAAAGAGAAATGTCCCACGGAGCAAAGAGAAATGTCCCACGTTGCAAAGAGTAATGTCCCACGTCGCCAAGAGAAATGTCCCACGAAGCAAAGAGAAATGTCCCACGAAGCAAAGAGAAATGTCCCACGGAGCAAAGAGAAATGTCCCACGTCGCAAAGAGTAAACGGTGTCCACAACAACAATTTCACCCTATTATAATCAAATGGGATATTTTTATGATTTTATGATTTTTCAAGCTATCAGATTGAAACTTATTCAGCTTATATGTATGTATGTATGTATGTATGTATGTATGTATGTATGTATGTGGAGCACATGTGCATAAAATCTGATTAAAACTTGTCAAAGGTCAAGGTCAATACCATCCAAAACATGCAAAACACCAATTAGGTCACAAATCAAAAATGAGGTCAGGTACGGGAGCATGTGCCGGAGCAGGGCATCGCTGCATCCACTTTCTGCTGGTACTCCAGATGCCTCCGTCTGGCCATCCCCCAGGCAGATGCCTGGCCCATCCCCATATTCTTAAGATACCGATCAACCTGCTGCAACCAAGAGGCACGTGGTCGGCCCGTTGGCCTCCTCCACCCACGAGGCTCCCCTGCTAAGAGAATCTGGTGAGCAGGATCAGTGTCAGGAAAACGATCCACATGTCCATACAGCTGCAGCTGACACTCATGGACAATACAGGTAACAAATCTCATCTGAGTCTCTCTCAGCAAACGCTCGTTGGACACACAGTCTGACCAGTGATAGCAAAGGATCCTCTGAAGAAACCTGGTACCAAAGAAATTAAGTCTCCATCTCAGATCCCTGGTCAGAGTCCAAGTCTCACATCCATAGAGAAAGACTGGAAGCACCAAGGACTTAAAGATTCGGACTTTAGTCCTCCTGCACAGGTACCGACAATGCCACACCCCTTGATACTGTGAGTCCATGACGCACCAGTCCCGACCCAGACGTTGATTGACCTCTGGATCACAGCCGGCAGAGACATGAATATCACTGCCAAGGTAAGTGAATCTCTCCATGACCTCAACATCCTCACCACAAACAGAAACAGACAAAACAGCAGCATCCAAGATGTCATTGAAAGCCTGGATATTACTTTTGACCCAGGAAACCCGTAATCCCAACGGCTTCGACTCCTCATTCAGCACCTGGAGGGCCCCCATCCAGTGTCTCTGCAAAGATGATTTCATAATGCGTGAATTCAAGGTCTTCGATACTTAGATCATCGACACACTTCCATTTCTGCAACTCTGATGAATCTGTTGCATCATTGATCATGGCAAGGAATGTCAGAATACCAATCTTTGTTCCCTGTGGTACTCCACAGCTCATGGATTTCCAGTTAGAGTGCCTTGGTATTTCACTCTCTGTCTCTTATTTGTTAGAAAATCCGTTATCTATGGGATAATTCCTCTTCTGACTTCTAACTTGATGAGTTTTATTATGACAATGGTATGATCGATGAAGTCGAAAGCTTTGGAGAAGTCTGTAACAACGAGATTCCCAATGGCATCAGTCTTATCAGAACCCTTACAGAATTCATGCTGCATTTCAACGAAACAGTGTGTGGTTGAAAACTTTAAGACTCCCGCACTGATGTCTGTCAATAGAGGGTATCATATCTTCCTGCATCCACCTGGCAACGAATCCCTTGCAAATCTTCGCGCACTGGGAAGTTCGGGCTACTGGTCTCAGTTTTTTGAGAACAGCCGGCTTTTCCTTCGGTACAGGAACCGCATCAGCGTATTTCCAGATTTGTGGAAGTTTGCCCCCTCTCAACGATGAATTGAATATATCAGTGATGGGAATACTGAGCTCACATGCAAAATCCTTGAGAAGTCTGTTTGGAACGTCATCAGGGACAACGGCTTTCCTTGCATTGAACTTGCTCAATTCACGGTACATCTCCCACACTTCAACTTGAGGTGGTTCTTCAGCAGGTAGATATAACGGAAGTTCGTGAACAAGTAGGGGTGGTCGGCTTGTGATGTCGAAGAAAATTAATGGTTGATCGCATTAGCTATTTGTTCCATTAGTACCTTCAGGAATTGTTGGCACAGTGATAGGAGAAGGTATCCAGAGCCTGTAGGCAAGCATCTCGTTACCATGATGCCACCTCAAAGGATCAGATGGCTTTAGATCACCCAGTGAGTTCTCATATAATTTTGCCAGTACCCGAGCAATCTTCTCTGCAGTCAAATTCTGAAAGTATCGCCATTGGGTCATTGAGCCACTTGCAAAAGCTTTCTGGCGATGCTTGATACTAGCTTTCACTCCTGCCGTCATCCGGGGTTTATTCGCCATATGCAATTTCGTCGATTTTCGTGGAAAATATTTATCAACAGCCTCTTTGAATAACTTGTAGAAGGAATCGGCCTTCAATTGGGTATCTGGCGCTGCTTGAACCTCTTCCCAGGTCTTTGATGTAATCCATTGCCCAAACTCATAGTTGTTCTGGTATGTCATTGGTTTTCCTGATAACCCTGTTAACTCTCTTCATCCCGTTTTGGGGAATCCACAAAACCGTGTTATGGTCACTCAATCCCATCGGAGACATGATCTCCGGTCTCATGTAATGTGTAAGGACATTGGTAATGATGAAATCCAGTACAGCATCACCTCTAATGGGTTTATCTACCACCTGTTTAAGACCATGTACCCTCAATAACGGGTCTATATCTCCTCTGTTAAAGTCACCAAAGATAACATATCTACAATCTACATCCATGGTGGCCAGCATATCGATCGTGGTCGTTAAGTGATCAATCAAGGTAGCACGATTTGGGGACCCTGGGGGGATACACACGACACAGACAACTATACTTGATATCGACCGAGGCAGCCTGTGCGCTCTTAGTCTTAACCATACATATTCAAATTCAGTAGGAACAGAAATCATGGGTAGTGTATAAACTGGAAAGTCGTTCTTTACATACAATGCCACTCCACCACCACGATGGATGTGGCCATGGTTTGTGAATATGAGATAGTCATCAAGTGTCAATTGTGCGTCTGAAATGTCAGGCATTTGCCAAGTTTCTGTTATAACAGCAATGTCAATGTCACAGTCTTTAAGTCGTACACTTAATTAATCTGTTCTGCATACAATCGATCTGGCGTTCGTTATTAAAAACCCTCGGTAAAGAAGGATGAGCAGATTTGTTCATTGGCTGTACACCGACTGGAACCAAGCACTGCACTCTCGGTTTACGCAGTCTCTCATTGGTACTCCTGTTACCAATGACAACACCAATCTTTCGTTGGAGATGTCTTCCACCTCATCTACCCCTTCTTCTCTTTTTTTTTCCCACGACATCGAGTTGTCCTTTGAATTGCTTCGTTTCCCAATTGGTATCAACCGTTGGATCATTCAATACTCGCAGCTGGTTTCCCGAGTACGACAATCTTTTTAGATCCTTGTGGAGGATCTCGGAGTCTTACTCACGTTGTTGTTCTTAATCTTCTTCTTGTGGACTTCTTTGTTTCACAGCCTACAGTTTTCATCGAAACTTCCTGAAACTTGGCATATATATGTAAAAATACCCTGCGCAGACAGTAACCATCTCCGATTTTGAAAAATCCTCCGAGAAAAAAAAAGTTATGACGTCAAAATATCTCCGCTAATGGAAATCGCCTTAAAAATGATCTCCGAAACTAGGCAAGCTTTTTGAATTCTGTTCGCGGGAATCGAACAGGGCATCAGCGGAGATGAATTACCACACATATGACACATCACTATGACGTCATATCAATTTTTATGACGTCATTCCTATTTTTTGACATTTTTTGTTTCACAACCCAGAGTTTTCATCGGATCTTCGTGAAACTTGCCATGTATATGCAGAAAGCCCACACGCAGGCAGTAACCATCTCGGATTTTGGAAATTCTTCCGAGAAAAAAAGTTGACGTCATAATATCGCCGCTAATGGAAATCATCTATACCATTATCTCTGAAACTAGGCAAGCTGATTGAATTTTGTTTGCAGGAATCAAGCCGGGCATTAGCACAGATAATTTATCGCAAACCTGATACATCACAATGACGTCATATTCGTTTTTATGACGTCATTATTAAGAGGACGAAGATCTTAGCTCATTTGAGCTTGTTGAACAAATCGCTTGAATTTGTGAGATTTCATCACATTCATCTGGAGTCCAAACAGTACCGGTCATCATTGTCTCTGTCTCCCACAGAGAGAGGGAGACAGAAAGAGATGAGAATCAAATTTAATTTTTTTTTAAAAATTTTACACAAACCTAATACAACTACAATGACTTCTTCTTCTTCTACTACGACTACTCGTACATAAATGGCTACAATTATTCCCTTCTTTTGTGATTTGCAAGGAAAGATTTTCCCCCAAGTCTTTCACAAAGTGGCTCACCAGGTCTGACGTTTGACTGGAGGAGATTTGTGGTCGGAATCTCAAAACAGTTCATGGAGCCAACGATAGCTCACCTCGTCTTCGTGAAAGACACCATTGGGTCTTTGACCCCCATCACTGACCAGTGGTGGTAGACAAATCCTACAGTTTAACATCCACCCGAGGTGACCACACACACACCTCTGCAAAACACTGGAATGACAGTTTATAGCTGAACCGGGATTCGAACCCAGCTATGTAGCTCAAAGTTGAATGCGTATCCCTCTACACTATCCTTCCGACAGTTAAATAATAATAAACATACGAGTATAAACACTTTGCACGGTCTACTGTCATAGGGTAGATTAATATTCATAAATTTCACCTCCACCCCACTTCCTCCCCAACCCCCCATCACACTACCTCCCCCCCCCCAGACCCCCATGAATCATTGTACAAAGTGGATAATCACAGAAGACCGGTAAGTCATTTTAAAATAGTTTAACAGCTTGTTGTTTTTCAACCTGACCACACTGCCTTGAAAGGGAGACAGGAATGAATGCGAAGGCAAGTTGTGAGAGTGACAGACAGAGTGGAGCAATTTAAGTTTCTTCCTTTTGTGTGGTCATTCAAGCATGCTCACAAAGTCCACCTTGGACTAGGTAATGTTCGACAACCCCATGAAAGCCTCACATTTTCAAGAACAGAGCGAAAGTATTTCAAAATGACCAAAAGCCAATAATTTTCTGGATCCCGGGATGACCTCGGATAAAATACATCATGGAGCACTCATCTGATAGTCATTGTGCAGAGCAATTGCTTTCCTTAAAGTGCATGTTCAAATTGATCTCCATGGACATAATTTTGCTGGTAGACAATTTGTTTTTCTGAGGTTTTCGATGGGAAGCATTGTGGAGTGTATGGTACAAAATGACTCTGACATCTGAAAATCCATCTCTCTATTACAATTCTGTACAGCACAATGTTCCAGAGAGAGAGAGAGAGAGAGAGAGAGAGAGAGAGAGAGAGAGAGAGAGAGAGAGAGAGAGAGAGAGAGAGAGAGAGAGAGAGAGAGAGAGAGAGAGAGAGAGAGAGAGAGAGAGAGAGAGAGAGAGAGAGAGAGAGAGAGAGAGAGAGAGAGAGAGAGAGAGAGAGAGAGAGAGAGAGAGAGAGAGAGAGAGAGAGAGAGAGAGACAGATACAGAGAGGGGGAGACAGAGAGGGCGAGAGAGAGAGAGACAGATACAGAGAGGGGGAGACAGAGAGGGCGAGACAGAGAGACACAGATACAGAGAGGGGGAGACAGAGAGGGCGAGACAGAGAGACACAGATACAGAGAGGGGGAGACAGAGAGGGCGAGACAGAGAGACACAGATACAGAGAGGGGGAGACAGAGAGGGCGAGACAGAGAGACACAGATACAGAGAGGGGGAGACAGAGAGGGCGAGACAGAGAAGGGGATATTGAGAGAGGGAGAATGAATAAACATTTGTGGAAATTCTTGCCTCGACATGTTCATGTGAAAAACAACTGAAGGATCCAAAAAAAGCCCTTATATAGATTTTAATGAATTAATTACATTACTGTAATGCCTCAACTGGGCCAACAGAGACAGACAATGTTCCTTTGGGTTCCAACCGGCAGGAACACGGCAACAAAAACAAAAAAACGACCGTTATAGTCTCCCCCAACGGTATCATCGGACCACAGGAACTAACTGAGATCGACCCAGACCCAGACAACCACAAGAAACAAACCAGAACCAAGACCAAAACATTCCTCATCATCTCAGTGATCATTTCCTGATGGCCACAACTACTGCCAAAAAGACCTTTGTTCAATGAAGCGAAAGTTCCTTCTCCAAACAATGAATGCACAAATGAAGAGTTGACACGACATTGAACGACAAAGTCAATGAAGTGCCAATCGTGTCCTCATTTAAATGTGTCCCCATGGAGATAAATGGGGCGGAGGACTGGTTCACCATCGTCAAGTTTGTGTATAATACCTGTAGTGGAATTTTTTGTGCAGATTTATTAATTGTTTCAAATCATGGTTGCATTTATAAAGTCCTTCACAAGATGTATAAAGCCATGTAGCATAGAATCGACAGTATGCTATTTTGATAAGCAACGACAAGAAGCTGGGTTGGCATGATAGCCTCCACTCGAGGTATGGACGCAGCCTCTGAGCTGTCTCGCCTGGGTTCAAATCTGAACCCAGCTATAAACTGTCGTCCTGGTGTTTTGCAGGCAGGGAGATTTGACGTCTGTGCCATCCCTCGGATGGACGGTAAACTGGGCATCCCGTCTGCTGGCAATTATTTTATGGACGTTAAAGATCCTTCGATGTCCTTTGTGAAGAGGAGGTGAACTATCGCCGGCACCTGGCCAAATTACAAATTCCTGCTCCAACCTACAGGGGCCACTACATCAGTGGCTCAGCTGTGCCCCCAGAAAATGATGTCACCCACAGCCATTTTGTACCGACGAAACAATTAAAGAAGCTCAAGACCCTGGAAACTTGCATTGAAATATTTTCTTTCTCGCGAAGCATTACAGGTGAGTGTTCTCAAAGAAAATAAATACCTGTGATATTTCATCAGCAAGCATTTCTCAGGTATGAATTATGTAAAAACAACAAAAGGCCATTCAATCTTACTGTCACATTCTTCATTTCATTTTTGGGGTTTCTTTCCACGTAATGCACAATATATTTGCAGCTCTAATGAATCATATGGCTCGCCAGACGTCAACAGCAGGTGCAGCTGGTAGGTGAGTGTTGGATTCAAACCAGAAACCCCTCTGGTAACTGGCGACGTGCCCTTAATTGCAGAGACAGCGTCGACTTTCCCACATGAAAACAAATATCGAGGACAGACAGCTGAAGCAGCAAATGGGCCGAAGAGATAAAAACCAACGCAAAAGGTCAGCGCCAATGGTGTTGTACCAATGACGGTGGAAAGTAATCATTTTCCTCCTGGAATATTGAATGAACTCGACAATTCATAAAAATGCATTCGAGTTAAATACAAAATATGCACCGAATCATTCCAAAGGAAGGACCGAACCGTACAGGCAAACAATGTGAAAAGGCCATTTGGCCCATCAAGCCCTTGTTATAAATTCACATCCGATTATCCAGTTACTTTGACTGTTCATGTCATTCATGTTCGCCAAAGGAGAGGAGGGTATTACATTTGGGTCCGTTTGTTACTTGGTTAAAAAAAAAAAACAAAGAATGATTTTTTTTGGAAAGTATGTTGATCGCCTCCGTTTGTTTGTTACTTACAAAATTTATATTTAGATTTTAGAATTTTTTTTTTTGAGATTTTGCAAGTATATTGGTCAGTCGATTTTGTTATTCTGTCTGTCTGTCTCTTTGTCTGTCTGTTTGTCACCTACAGGTCACAATTTTAAACCGATCTTCACGAAACTTCACCACATAGTGGAGCTTGTTATAAGGAAAAAGCCTATTGATTTTGAGGTTAAAAGGTTTACATAGGCCAAAGGTCAACAACAGGTGAGATTTCTAAAAATCTTCAATTTTCATCTGATTCACTTGAAATTTGAACAGGATTTATATTTCAGGTCACTGAATTCATTCAACAAGTCAATTATTTGTGAGGTCAACATCAACCAAAATAATGTGAAAAGGCCATTTGCTACCCACAGCCATTTGCAACACAGTATAGTTTGGTGTTGGGTTAATGGTGAGGAACACAACTCGGCAACAAGTTGTGAGGGACACAACTTGAAAGGATATATATTTCAGGTCACTGAATTCAACCAGCCAATTATTTTGGGGGTTCACATAGGCCAAAAGGTCAACATAGGCCGAGTTTCTAAAAGGGCTTGGGATCCTCGGATGCTGTGTTCAAATCCCACTCGGCTGTTGAATTAATACCAGGTGGGGTTGACTGCTTGTCATCCTTCCGAGGTCGACAAAATGAGTGCCAGCTTGCTGGTATCCTGTGTCGGAGTGGCGACCCGTCCAGGATTGTGCCCAATAGCCAAGGGGACTGCATGAGCAGCACCAACGCACTTCACAGAGTATGGTCCCGATGGATGGATAGACCAAAAGGACAACATAGGCCAAAGGTCAATAACTTAGTTGAGATTTCTAAAATCCTCAATTTTCATCCGATTAACTTTAAATTTGAAGAGGATTTATATTTCAGGTCACTGAATTCAACCAGCCAATTATTTTTGAGGTCAACATAGGCCAAAGGTCAACAACTAAGGTGGTATTTCTAAAATCCTCAATTTTCATCCGATTGACTTGAAATTTGAAAGGATATATATTTCAGGGCACTGAATTCAACCAGCCAATTATTTTGGAGGTTCACATAGGCCAAAAGGTCAACATAGGCCAAGTTTCTAAAATTGTCAATTTTCATCCGATTGACTTGAAATTTGAAGAAGAGTTGCATATTTGTTCATTGAATTCAACGACCAATTATTTTTTTCGGTCAAATTTTTTTTATGGATTTTGCAAGTATCGTGCTCTGCACGACGTTGTCTTCTTGTTTGAGCGTTTGTTTTTCTGTCCGCTTACCTCTAGCTCAATCCGCTCAACTGATCGATCTGAAATTTTCAGAGATTAATGTCACGGCCCCTGTGACAGTCCTGCATTGAAAAATTCGGTCGACCAAAAAGGTCTACTGAACATAGGTCAATACATCAATTTGAGCCATATTTTCTAAAATCCTCAAATTTCATCCGATTGACTTGAAATTTGAACAGGATTTGCATATCGGGTCAATGAATTCAACCAGAAGTTATTTTTAAGGTCACAAGGTCAACACAGGCCTAATTTCTAAAATTGATAGATTGATAGGCCAAAAACTAAATATATAACGATATCTCAAATAGTTGTGGTAGGATGAGTTATGACAAAACCAGGTGGATGAGGTGGATAGGTAACAAGAACAAGCGGATTGGATTTTGGTTACGATCCAGCCCATCAGTGGGATACAAAACATGAACTGTTCCACCTGGCAGAGGTATGCGCTCTACCGAGTGCCGTTCTACTTTGTGCTGTTTTGCCAAGTTGTCACTCAATGAGTGATTTTTCATTTTCTTGTTACCTTGCCAAAACGAAGTTTTTGCAAGATATGTTAGTCAGCTTGTATGTTTTTTTTTTTGTTTGTTTGTTTGTCTGTAATCACATATAAAAAATTCTGCAGAGCACAGTTATCATTGGAAATTTTTGTAACTTCGCATATCAGAGGCCTATAGAGGTTCCTTTCAGCGCATAAAAATTTGAAGGTCAAGGTCAAAGGTCAAGGTCACTTTGTCGCAAATCAGGGGAGTCGACGAAACCCTTATTTTTTGAGTAATTTTGATCGGATCGTCCTCAAACTTCATGGGAACATAGTTCATGGTCTGGCGCTCAGCTGATTAATTATTTGGTGGCAATTGGCCTTGACCTTCATATGTTTTTTTTTTTTTTTGGTCTGTAATCACGTATAAATCACTCTGCAGAGCACAGTTATCATTGGAAATTTTTGTAACTTCGCATATCAGAGGCTTATAGAGGTCCCTTTCAGTGCATAAAATTTTGAAGGTCAAAGTCAAAGGTCAAGGTCACTTTGTTACAAATCAGGGGAGTCGAAGAAACCCTTATTTTTTTAGTAATTTTGATCGGATCGTCTTCAAACTTCATGGGAATATAGTTCATGGTCTGGCGCTCAGCTGATTAATTTTTGGTGGCGATTGGCCTTGACCTTCATGGTTAGCGCCAAAGGTCAAACATATTTGACCCCAAGGTCAAATTTTCAAGTTTTAGGAACCATATCGTGTAGTACCTCAAATTGAACACCTCGATGAGTGCTTTCTAGATATGTCAAGCTTGAGACATTATGACGTCATTTGGTGATGTTATGAGGCAAACGCATATTTTTCATGGTTACTCTGTAGAACGATTCTCATCGGAATCTCTCGTAGGCAGATATTCCTCAAGGAGTCGCTCCTGGTGGATAGCAGCTCTGTTCACCTCAGTGTGACCTTAAAGAAGTCACAAGTGGTCACCTTTTGGCAAGATACGGGTCACCCTGCGGGTGACATTGGTTTATTAATTTTTTGATGCATCAGTTAATCGATTCATTATTTTATTATTATCGATTTATTAATTACTTATTTATTTTATTTCTCATCTGGGCAATATCTCAGGCACCTTTTGAGCCAGGAAGCTGATATTTGGACATGACAGTGAACAAGTGATTTGGCTATCAAGGGTATTTTTGATTGAATGATTCATCAATTCATTATTTTCTTTTGTTTGTCCGGGGGATAGCTGAGCCATCCTTTGAGCGTGGAAGCTGAAATTTGGCGACAATCGTGAATATGTGCTTTGACAAAAATGGTATATTTATTTTTTGATATATCAATTAATTGATTAATTTCTTAATTATTATCGTTTTATTAATGACTTATTTATTTTGTTTCTCATCTGGGCAATATCTCAGGCACCTTTTTTTGAGCAAGAAAGTTGATGTTTGGACATGAGAGTGAACAAGAGATTTGGCTATATGGGGCATTTTTGATTTATTGATGAATCAATTAATCGATTAATTATTCATTTTTTTATGAATTACTTAATTTTCAAAAAGTTACATTCGGATGAAACAGTGGTGGTTTTGGTATGCTATTAGCCAATTGATTAATACATTAATTATTTTATGATTACTATTTATCTATTTTAATTATGCAATTAATCAATCAATTATTGTGCACCTGCTCCCTCCCAATTCTGTCTCCACCTGCTGCATGGCAGCATTGCCGGACGTTGCAGGTGCCTTGGCAATGTTGCATGCTGGAGGATTTGTTATTTATTTATTTGGCATGGGGGTGGTGTACTTTGAATGTACCTCAACTTGTTTCTTTTGTTTTTTTAATACAAGGTCTCAGGCTCATAATGAAGCTGCCACTCACATACACACTTGGAAATACTGATGAGACAAACACTTAACACAACCACTGAGCTTGGGAGAAGTACCGTCACTTCCCGTGATACTCTGGACATCAGCGACGTCACAATAATGGCGCCATCTTTCTCACCACACTCAGCAGGGCATTTCCTCCTCCCCATGGATGCCAACCGATGGGGATTGTCCATGCTCGATCCTTTTAAATTCTGAGCGTCATGCAAGAAAGCAGCACGTACCATTTGTTAAAGTCTTTGGTATGACTCAGCCAGGATTTGAACCACCGGCCACCCAGACTCGCAGCGGACACTCCATCACACCACTGTGTCAAGGTACACTTCCCATTTAATTACGTTTTGATGACTTGTGAAAGCTGAAAAGACTATTCTTCCATAGAATACAATGGGATCTTATCTTATCTCCACATGAGATCAAAGTTGCCGTCAAAACCAACAAAAGACTCCAAGTCATTTCTCGAAAAATCAAAACTACTCAGTCTACAAGTCCTTTGTCAGTAGCTGAATTTAGTAACGTACTTCTCTCCCCTATGGGCTTGTGCCTCAGCATGGCATTAATCCTTCTTGGGATCTGTGGAATCTAATCAAATGGAAAACCAAACACTGCATTGGAGTCGTTCGAAAGAACCCATATAAGTCAAGAGCAAAGGTGGGGTCATCAGTAGAAACCTGGATAGGATTCAGGTTTCAGCTGCTACTCCACTAACCTCATACCCATCCGGGCTCTCAACATTATTGCAATCTCCTGCGATGAGGCCAAAACATATGGACTGTTGCTCTCACAATGCACACACAACAGTGACCTCTCCATGTTTTACTACCTCTCCTCTGGATGCCACCCACCCCCCAACGACTCGATGTGGATGCAGGTATCCTGACAATACTCCCCCCTTGGTGAAGCTTTTTCTTCCTCTTCTCTGCCATTTGTGAAACCACTTTCCACATGCTGCTCAATTCTACTCTTTCCTCCAGGGTTTCAGGCAGGCAATGCAATACCACCTCACATTAACCCAAACCTAACCACAAGCTTCTCTACCCCTATTAACATTGCCTAACAACAACAGCAACAACAACAACAACAACAACAACAAACAAAACCCCCCCAGCCCTCTTACTTGCATGTTGCTGTATTCCCTCCCCTAGTTTCTCTCTCCCCTTTCCCTTTCTCCTGCACATTCATTCCCTTGCTTATTGTATTCAACTTCTGCCCCATTGCCCCACTGTCAGATTTTTTTTTTGCCTTTTTACCCTTCGTCACCATGCTCTTGCATGAGCCTTGATCTTGTAGATATACAGTAAGTACTGTAGAATATACATATATATATATATATATATATATATATATATATATATATATATTCCATCAGACAAGTCATTTATCTACTTCAATGGATGGTATACTCCATCATGCAGCAACTTCTCCAGAACACAGGCCTTTTATTTGATTTGACTCCACCAAGGATTGAACCAAGGGGTAGATCGTTCAGAGGTAGGCATCCTAATACGATGAACTAGCAAGGTATCTGTGCTCCGCATGGGTAGGAGCTCAAAGAGAAATTTTATGAAAACTGCCACCCATCTTAGGACATGTGCAGTGACCCCAAAAGCTGCACATAAAATTTGGTGTGGCTCGCCCCTAAACTGTGCGAACTAATGTACCTTCAATGATGATTATGAAGCTGATAACAATGACGATGTTGATGGCATTGGCTTGGGAGGGGGGCATTGGCTCTTATGTGACATGACGAAGGAAATAGGTTTTGACAAAAAATATCAAAAAGTCTCAAACGAACATGGTTTGATGTTGTTGAAGTCTATACACGGACAATGCTGAAACGGCGAACCTCCTAACGTGTCTAAATGTGGACAAGTTAATTCACTGCAAAACTTCTTCATATATACTGGACTCCTCATCTTTTTCCTAACTTTGGGAGAAAGATCAGCGTTGTGCAGGTGGAACCGCAAAATCCCAGTTGTGTTGAGATATTCCTGAACTCGCAAATGTTTCCACATGCGGTAAATGGCGAAACTGCGAATGAGTTTACATGCGGGGAGAGAGAGCAGTACTAGTGGAAACTGGAAACTCAAAACCATAATTGCATTGACAAGTTCATAAAACCTCACACCCACCTAAGGACACCTGCTGGGACCCCAAAAGCTTCCACAGAAAGTTTGGTAGTGCTAGCCCCAAAACTGATGGAGTAGTTTGGGGAAGAACAAACAGACATACAGACAGACAGTCATACTTTATTACATCGATTATATATCCTCCTTCACTCAAAAAATTAACGTTACGAGGCATTGCATTTCTACCGAAGATGCCGGTGTGACTGAAAGCGGTCATGTAAGGATGAATGGTTCGATTGATGAATCACAAAAGATGCAGGTGCAAATACAGAATGAAGAGTCAAACCAATCACACACTCCAAATGGCACAACATCAATGAGGAAATGATAAACGTGCGGCTAATAAATGCCTGGCTCAGAAAGATATCTAAGAATTCGATTTAATGCTAAGCCCCACAAGGCGACACAACCTTACAGGTTTGTGAGGATAACATCGTAACAAAACAACACAGCCACGTGGTGCAAAGAAACACACCAACAATTCCCCAGCACAGTTGTCCACACAGATACATCCCCTCAACTCTTTCTACCAAATAGGCCTCAGCAGGTGACTATTGAAAGGACCTTTTGAAGAAACTGCTTTCACATTTCCTGTGATGGTGTGGTTCATACGGCATCCTGCCAAGCAGAATCACAGACCAGTGTTGGAGGAAGAATAGGATTGTGTCCAACTGAGTATTTCTTCTTTTTTTTTTTTCCTGCCTCCGCTTGCAAAGTTCATTCAGCACCGCACGACAATTTTCAAACCACTTCAAAAGCAGAACTAGATATCTACGAAAAGAACTGTTCACACAAACACGTTATCCGCATTCTCCTCGCTATTAAAGATATAGACAGGAAATTAAAGTGGTCGTGCATGAGAGTGGTCACCCTGGCGGTTCAGAAATTTGTAAACAAGCCACACAACCACAGCTCGTTAACCTTCAAGATGCTGTAGAATCTGGATACCAGCAAGACACCAGCGTTCCAATAATATGACGGAATCGTACCGGCTTTGTACGGTCAACTCTTCTGAGGCTGTGCTTTGTTCACACATTTTTTTTTGTGGGCTTTTAGTTTCCTTGCAACTTACTCTATGGCAGTGGACTGTTGCTCATCTTTCCCACCTTGGCATAGGTTTTCAAGCCAAAACTCATCATTATCGCAAGAGAACTCTGAAATATTGCCAAACCATTCAAGGCCTCATGGGAAGTTGATGATTGCAGGCAAACACCACCATGTTGGTAAACTATGCAAAGTCTCATAGCAAGTTTACTGGTTGCAGGTGAGCACCGCCACATTGGTAAACTAAAATGGCATGCTGGAGAGCGCATACCTCTGTCAGGCAGAACAGTTTACAGTTTGCGTCCAGACCTTAACCAAAATATATCGTTTTTGGCCCTATCTCTCAATGGTGAAGAATCACTTAAAAAAAAAATTAATTCTCATATCTCGATTCGGATCTTCACCAAAATTGAATCCGTTCTTCCTCGTCATACAGCCAACTCATCCACCAAGTGTCATCCGAATCCATCCGTAACTTTTTGAGATAGCATGCCATATATCGTTTTTCGCCTGATCTACACTCAGTGTATAAAACATGAGGAACACCTTTCTAATATTGAGTTGCATCCCCTTTTGTCCTCAGAGCAGCCTCAATTCGTCGGGGCATGGACTCGAAAAGGTGTCGAAAGTGTTCCACAGGAGATGTTGGCCCATGTCGACTCCGATGCTTCTCACAATTGTGTCAAGTTCGCTGGTAGTGGATCTCTACTCAGAATAGCTCGTTGCGTCTCATCCCACAGATGCTCGATTGGATTAAGATCTGATGACTGGGCAGGCCACTGCAGAAAGGTGAATTCACTGTCATGTTTGTGGAACCATTCCTGGACAATCCTGGCATTGTGGAGTGGAGCATTATCCTGCTGAAGAAATCCATTTACAGATGGAGACACTGCTGCCATGAAGGGATGCGCCTGATTGGCAATGATGTTCAGATATCCTGTGGCATTCAAATGTTGCTCCACTTTTATCACGGATCCAATGTGTGTCATGAAAACACACCCCACATCATCACACCACCACCCCCAGCCTGCAATGTTGACACACGGCATGATGGATACATGTACTCATGTAGGTTTCTCCATACTCTAGTCCTCCCATCAGTGTGAAACAGCAGGAACTGGGATTCATCAGACCAGGCAAAGTTTTTCCAATCCTCCAGTGTTCAGTGTTTCCGTTCCTTCACCCACTGAAACCGCAGGTTCTTGTATTTTTGCTGAAAGAAGTGGAACTCTGTGTGGTCGTCGGCTGCCGTACCCTATTCTTCGTGTCAAGGTACGACAAGTTGTGCATTTTTTATGGGTCTTTCACCACCAATGTTGTACTGGACTGTCAGTTAACTAATAACTTAACTGTAAAGTTAACTTAACTGTAAAGGCCTCTCTCATCAATGAGCCGTTTTCAACCACTGGCCTGCCGTTGGCTGGATGTCCTTTGGGTGGTGGACCATTCTTGATACACAAGGGAAACTGTTGAGTGTGAAAAACCCAGCGACATTGTAGTTCTTAACACACTCAAACGGGTGTTGCTGGCACCTACTACCATACCCCGTTCAAAGGCACTTAAATATTTTGTCTTGCCCATTCACCCTCTGAATGGCACACATACACAATCGATGTTTCAGTCTCGTCTCAAAACTTGAAAACCCTTCTTTAACCTGTCTTCACCCTTTCATGTACACTGATGGAAGTGGATTTAACAGGTGCAATCAATAAGGGATCATCATAGTCTTCACCTGGATTCACCTGATTAGTATATTTCATGGAAACAGCAGGTGTTCCTCATGTTTTGGCTACTGGGGTGTATCTCTTAACGGTGAAGAATCATAGTTTGTAATTCTTTTACAACGGTTGCCAACATATGCTTGTTCATCTGTGATATATCCCATTGAAATGTTGAGCCCAAAGCAAGGAAGCAAGTGAAAACACTCAGGAACCAATCAGATATTTGACAAATTGAGCCAAAGCACATAACCGATGTGTTCCAGACTTATCCCACAAGTTTTTAAAACATTTTATCATAATCAGTGACAACATATCATTTGTTTATAAAGCATTTGCTGCTGCATTTAAGTGTCACAGCATGTGCTTTTATTGTACTCCAGAATTTAATGTAGCTGTTTACTCAATATCAATTCACCTTAAAAAAACAACAACAAAACAACTATTTTAATTATTTATTTATTTGCATGCAGCCAGTGGTTGCTTGGCTGCATCATTTTCTGGGGCCTGCTGATGCATTGCCCCAATTAGCAATGAGCTGGAACTAATTTCACCAACCTCAGAAGGATGACAGACCGAGTCAACCCACCTCGTCTAAATTACAACAGCACAACAGGAGCTTGAAATCAAGACCCGAGGATCTCAAGACATCCACCTTAACCATTAAACCAACACCAGGCTTACTCATTTTAAGAGGACAAGCAACTGTTGAAATTCACGTGGTGGAAAACTAAAGGTGACCATCTGTGTATGCACTGTGTTGTTTGATCAATGGTACCCTTTCATTTATGGGTCATGTTTAGTTCAATTAGCATAGAGTGACTCAACTGATTCCGAGGCTAGCGACACTCAGCTATGAGGAGAGGCTAAAGGAGGACAGTACTCTATATATTAGAAAGGAGGTGATTTTGAGTGGACTTTTGATTTTTAACCTCCGCCATCTTCGAAGATGGATGGAGGTTACTGTTTTCACCCCTTTCTGTTTGTTTGTTTGTTTGTTTGTTTGTGAACAGTATTACAGAAAAAACTCCTCGACGGATTTCGACTAAACTTGGTGGGGGGGGGGTAGGTATGGTCCAAGGATCATGCCATTAAATTTTGGACTTGGTCCTCAGACCAAGTCCTCAGACCTTTTTGGTCCCCCCCCCCCCAAAAAATTGTTAGAGAAAAAAATTTTTTTTTTTGCATTTCTACATGTTTTAAGTGATTTTCAACCCCCCCCCCCAAAAAAATAGAGAATTTTTTGCATTTCTACATGTTTTAAGTGATTTTCAACCCCCCCAAAAAAATTGTTACCCTCCCCCCAAAAAATTGTAAGAGAAAATTTTTTTTTTTGCATTTCTACATGTGTTAAGTGATTTCCAAACCCCCCCTGCAAAAAATTGTTACCCCCCCCCCAAAAAGATTTTTTTTTTGCATTTCTACGTTTTAAGTGATTTCCAACCCCCCCAAAAAAAATTGTTACCCCCCCAAAAAAATTGGTAGGAGAAATTTTTTTTTTGCATTTCTACATGTTTTAAGTGATTTCCAACCCCCCAAAAAAATTTAGAGAAAATTTTTTTTTTTTGCATTTCTACATGTTTTAAGTGATTTCCAACCCCCCCAAAAAATTTAGAGAAAAATTTTTTTTTTTTTGCATTTCTACATGTTTTAAGTGATTTCCAACCCTCCCCCCAAAAAAAATTGTGAGAGGAAAAAAAAGTTTTGCAACTTTTTTTTCAACAAAATTTCGATTTCTTTTTTTTGCATTTCTGCATGTTTTAAGTGATTTTCAACCCCCCCCCCCAAAAAAAATAGAGAATTTTTTTTTGCATTTCTACATGTTTTAAGTGATTTCCAACCCCCCCCAAAAAAGTTGTTACCCTCCCCCCAAAAAAATTGTAAGAGAAATTTTTTTTTTTGCATTTCTACATGTGTTAAGTGATTTCCAACCCCCGCAAAAAATTGTTACCCCCCCCCCCAATTTTTTTTTGCATTTCTACATGTGTTAACTGATTTCCAACCCCCTGCAAAAAATTGTTACCCCCCCCCCAAAAAAGATTTTTTTTGCATTTCTACGTTTTAAGTGATTTCCAACCCCCCCCCCCAAAAAAAATTGTTACCCCCTCAAAAAAAATTGGTAGGAGAAATTTTTTTTTTGCATTTCTACATGTTTTAAATGATTTCCAACAAAAAAAATGCCAAAATTATAATTGCGGCTGATTTTGGAACTTCAGGTGGATATACTTCAGGATGGATTTTGGAACTTCAGTTTTGCAACTTTTTTTTCAACAAAATTTCGATTTCTTTTTTTTTGCATTTCTACATGTTTTAAGTGATTTCCAACCCCCACCCCCCCAAAAAAAAATGTTGGAGAAAAGAACTATAACTCTGTCAGCACTGTTGACATATTTAATGAATAAGATATAATGTTCACTTGAGTGACCCAGCAGTATTGGTGGCGGAGGTTTTGCACTCTCCCGAGTGCTCCCCTCTCTAGTTTTTTTTTAATGTATCACACTCTTTGTTCACAGAGCATTGGTGCTGCCGAAGGAGCTCCTTGGCAAGGGTTATAATGACTATTCGGTGGTTTGCCATTGCCTTCGCAGCATTGTTTGTCCATGGTTGATAATTTAAAATGCTGAGCGTCAAGCAAGGAAGCAGGAAATAGCATTAAAAAAAAATAAAGTCTTTGGTATGACTCTCAGCCAGGGATGGAACCACCAACCTCCTATATTCAGAGCGAACATTCGAACCATTACACTACCAAGTCTGATTTAAAAAGAAAAATACAAAAATAGAGACAAACCATCAAAATAATGACAGTTATTGGACATGATTTGGATCCGACAACAAGATTACGCAATATTCTTTCTCACCTAATCTGTGTACGAGTTCTCATACACTCCTCCATCCCTTACGTACCTTGTAGCTCTAACTAACATACCTTTAATGTATCATACTTTGTTCTTTTTAAAAATGTTTTTGTCACAGAATATTTATAAGGGTAGGACCAGTTAGCATTCCCATCTGAAGTCCTGGCTCATGATCTAAGTACCCTTTGAGGACGAAATCCCATATATCAGATGTTTGGTCAAAGTCTACTAATGTCCTTGAAATTCACATAACAGTACAATGACATGTACTCACATATTTGTCCTGCATGTGATACATTATTCCTGAACAGATTGCCACTCTGTAAGAATTAATATTATAACACTTTTTTTTTTAAGTCAAAGAAGGGCTTCCACAACCCCTCGCCCTCCCCACCAAGCCAGAAACATCTCATTGCTCTGCTACTTTTATTCGGACACAAACAGGTCAAAAGAAGGTTTTCTAAACCTACAAAAACCTGGTAGCAGATGTTAGAGTAATGGTGCATGATGTAATTATGGGGGTGGATATGGAGAGGCCTGAAATATATATGAAACAGTGACACACAGATTCCTTGTAGAGCGTCGTCAAAATCAATTGCCCGGTGACATGTTGCAGGATAGCGTACATCGAGCGCTCTGGCACAGGAAGTAATATTGCTTGAATAATAGGAAAAGTTATGGTCCTTTTCTAGTCATATGCTCTTCGGAGTGTAACGCTCGGAGTAGCATGTTACATGCAAAATGTAAGCGTTTTGTGTTCGTCCAAACAATTTTGCAGACTTACAGAGCCGAGCTAATTCAGTGGACTTTTGGTTCAGATACATATGTAGGAAATGAGGGTGGGGAACGGGGGTTGACTTTAAAACCATTCACTTTGTGTTATCCTGGAGGCTAGTTTAATGGGCTGGTGGAAGATGTATGAAGGATGTCATGCAGGGGAAGTTTTGGGTTGGCTTCTTAACGAGGCCATATGGGTAGTGCTCTGGTACATAAATCAGTGAGGCTTCATCAGTTGTACTTTCTGGGGCTGTTTTGGGAGTTTTCTTTCCAGGGTTTTTCAAAAGGTAAGAACACGGTTGGAACTCGAAAGATTCTGCCATGGAAATTGAAAACAAACTACTGGAGAGCGACTGAACGACTAATCTGGGAAGGGGGGGGGGGGGTACGCTGGATATAACAAAGCAAATGCTGCGAAATGTCATGCGAGTCGACTCGGATCCTGTCTCGTGCCCGAGTGCAAAGATGTGATTACAATTTGTTCTGACGTCATAACGAGGTCCTATGACGCCTGTAACATACGCAAGACACCAGCTTGTCAGTCATCCGGGCCGTGCCAGAAGTGTGTTCTTTATTTTTCTCGTTCCGTTGAGCTAACCAACAACAACAACAACAACTACAACAACACTAAAGTTGTTTCTGAATTGCAGGCACTTCAAACATGTATTACATCTTCCCCTTCAAGATGGACAAGAGCAGTGAAGAAGTTATTATTATTACATGGGCAAAAGTGTAGAATTCAAACCACTGCAGTAAGAGAAATAGAATCAGAGCATAAAATAAATGGAAGCTTGTAAAGTCCAACACGGTCCCAAAACAAAACAACAGATCAAACACCTCAATCAACATTATCTTGCAACAAATTAAATCCAATTCAGTGCTAGGAAACATCCAAACTTAACGAGGGTAACATTTACAGTTCATCACAAGTCAAGTCTGTTTGGTCGACGACTGATACGACCACTTTGAGTACGAGTTACGCGTGGAGTAACTGGGCGAGCTGTAGACACTGACGGGGTGACTGCTTTGTCTGGCTCACCCAGATCTACAGTCGGTGCAGTGTCACCAGCTGGAGGCTTCATGTCTGATGAACAGCTCGAGTCATCATGGGCCGCACTGATGGCATTATCAGGATCAATGAAACACCGATCGAGAGTAACACCCTCATTGGCTACACTGGGGCTCTTACGTAAATGTCGACGGTTACGACGATAAGTGTCACCTGTTTCTCGGGACTGATCAACATACGAACGTGGCTCAGAATGCTGCTTCACAATCACAGCTGGTATCCACCTTTTCAAACCCGTAGGAGGCTCCATTCTAACTTCATCATTCTGATGTAATGGTGGAAGATCTTTGAGTGAGTGACGATCAAGGTAGAACTTCTGTTTTGCTTTTTCCAGGTCAAAGTGCCTTTTCACAGCATCACGGTCATAAGCTATAGGCACCAGAAGACCTCAGGCAATGGGAAGGGTATTCCTCAGACGTCTTCCCATCAGTAGTTGAGCCGGTGATAGATCCTTCCAGCCTTCCAGTGGTGTTGTGTGATAATCCAGCAAGGCCAGGTGCTCGTCTGTAGATTTTCGCCAGAGTGGTTTTACTGTTCTCTCCAGCCCTCTCTACCTCTCCATTTGAACATGGATATCTGGGTCTAGATGTTCTAATAATGATTCCATGATCTTTGCAAAATTTCCTCATAAGTTGTGAGTTGTACATGGTCCCATTATCACTCCGTCGAGTCTCTGGCAGACCATGTTGACGAAACTGTGCTTTTAGCCGTTCAAGAGTTGTACTGCAGCGTAAATCCTTCACTTCATCCACCTGAATGAATTTGGAGTCATAATTATTAACCGTTAATCAGGTATGTCTTAGCATCAAACTGGAACAGGTCTGTCCCAATTTCACTCCAAGGTAGATTCGGTGTAGGAGTCGGTTTCAGGGGCTCAGCAGGCAGGCGATTTTGATAGTCTGCACAGTTTGCTCAATGTCAGCATTCATGGAGGACCAATATAGAACCTCTCGAGCTCGTTGCTTACACTTGACTATTCTAAGATGCGATTCATGAATCAGACTCAGCATGCGGAGTCTCAGAGTAGGTGGTACGACAATTCGCATGCCTTTGTATATGATGCCATCCATAACCGAAAGTTCACTCCGGAAATCCCAGTATGGTCGAAGACAGAATGATACACCTCGCCTGGCCTCTGGCCATCCGTCAAGAATCATGGACTGTAAATAACCGAGTTCTGACTGAGTAGCTTTTTGAAGATCCGCATACCTCTCATCAGAGATGGATAGAAAGTCCAGCATGGAAATATGCTCCAAGTTGTCCAGTTCCGAATGAGTATCTGGCAGGTACGCTCCAGAAAGGGTGTGTGGAAGTTGCATATCCTCCCCTCTTCTGTACTGAATGGTGAAGTCATACCATTGCAATCGTAGTTGCCTGCCCTGCAGTCTCATTGGAGTGGACAGCAACGGCTTCTTGGCGATCATTTCCAGAGGCTTATGTTCATTGTAGATGGTGACTGGTTTCCCAAATATATAACAATGAAACTTCTTGCAGGCATGAACTATGGATAGCATCTCCTTCTCTATTTGTGCATACCGTGTCTCAGTCTCCGTACGGGTCCTGGAACTGTATGCGACAGGACGGCTGTCCTGTAAGAGAACTGCAAAGTTCCTTCAGTCTCTCAAATGCTCTGGCTTGAGCCAGTTGCCATTGATATTCAACGTCTGATTTCAGCAGCTCTCGGAGTGGAGCTAACACGTCACTCAACCAAGAGATGAACTTTGACAGATACGTGATAAATCCAATGAAGTGCCGAACAGCTTCCTTATTGGGCGGAATCGGCATACTATGAACTGCCTCAACTTTGGCCGGATCAGGCGATAATCCAGCAGCAGACACTATGTGTCTGACGTACTGTACCTGTGACTGGTGGATTTTGCACATCTGCAGATTCAAGTTCAGATTGTATTTTGTTGCTCTCTCAATAACCTTTTTCAGAATTCGATCATGCAACTCCACGTTTGGACCAGCTACAACAATGTCATCCATGATGTTGAATGCTCCATCTATGCCTTCAATCATCGGGTCCATAATCCTCTGAAAAATTTCAGGTACACATTTCAGTCCAAAAGGAAGCCAAAGCCACCTGTACCTACTGAATGGTGTATTGAAACACGTCAGACAGGACGATTCCTCGTGCAGCTTGATTTGTAGGAACCCTGACTTCGCTTCAAGCACTGAGAACACCTTGGCATCAGGTATACTTGCACCGACCTCCTCAACCGTGCGCATGGGATGGTGCTCCCTCTTGATGACATTGTTCAGATCAGATGGATCAAGACAGATTCTCAGTTTGTCATTTCTGAGAGATACCACCATTGAGCTGACCCATTCAGATGGTTCATTAACTTTGGCAATGTATTCATCGGATTCCATCTCCCCCAGTCGGGTTTTAATATGCGGCAAGAGGGAAGCTGGTTGTCGCCGCAAAGTGTGTACTACTCCCTTCACACCGGGTTGCAATTTCATTATACACATGCCTGGCAGAGTTCCAGTAGTTCTTATTAAGTCCAGATATTTCTTCAACTCAGCAAGAATGTCACTGGGGTCCACTTCAGTTCCAATAGAATCGAGTCCGATTATCAGACCCGGAACTTCAGCCGTATCTCCGGATATTATGTTTTCGTGTGAGAGAGCGACCACTTCATATGTTGTGGTGAATGTCTTGCCACGGTACTGAATAGGAAGCTGCTCGGGGTTTTACCCTGCGATTCGAGTAGGTACGCAATACCTTTGCTGATTGACGGAGTTCGGCAGTGTGAGCGAGACGCTGATAATCAGATAGTGTCATTGTGTTGTAGCTCCGGTATCAATTCTGAAGGTCACTTGCCTTCCTGATACCAAGAGAGACTGCTTCCATTTATCACCAGGTGATACAGCCGTTGTCTGTCGTGCAGCGATCCATAGAATTTGTTCATTGGTTTCAACCATGTACTTGGTTGTATCAGCACAAGCACCGTCCAACTGTGTTTCAACTGAATGTATGCTGGCACGTCGACGGCAAGCTGCAAGCCAATGGTTCGGTTTCTTGCAATAAGAGCAGGTGGATCCAATAGCTGGGCATTCACCATGATTCCATGCATGGTTAGACTCCTTACCACAGTGGTGGCTGCTGTCCTTACGCTGGGGTCTACTCGGGGTTGATCTCCGTGATGGCAGTTGTAGTGCTGGGTTCAATTGTGGCTTCGGCCTCGCTTGTTTGTAGTGTACTGCAGCTACACTTGTGTCCTCATCACGGACAATGCAAACTTTAGTCGTCGAAAGCTCATATTGCTGACCCACTTGAAGAGCTTTGGCCAGCGTAAGTTCCTCATCTCTGTCTAGTAGGTGCTCCTGGAGCTTCTCCTCATACACGCCTTGGATAATCGCATCCACGAGCACCTCGTCAGATTGCACATACTCGCAGTCTGAGGGAATGAGACGCAAGTCCTTAATAAAGTTGTCAAACGATTCCTTGGAGCTTAGGTTCCTCTTGAACAGCCGATGCCTCACGATGCGCTTGTTTTTTCGAAGACGAAAATACAATTCAAATTTATCCAGAACTTTGTTCGGGTCATCCTTCTCACCTTCAATCCATTCAAAAGTCTTGTATATCTCTCGTCCTTGTTCTCCGATCCATGTTCCAAGCCAACCTGCCTTGCATTTGTCAGGCAGATCAGCCAATGGACCGTCGAAAACAAATCCAACGTGATTTCAAAATCGAACAGATTCCTGATATAACGAAGCCGAATCCCAGTCAATCGTGGGGTGCTCAACGTTAACGGATGCCATCGTTTATGTGTCTCAGATACCAGATTCGGATGGCACGAACGAACGGAGTTATTTGCAGATCATTTCTGACACCATGTAACATACGCAAGACTCCAGCTTGTCAGCCACCCAGGCCGCGCCAGAAGTGTGTTCTTTATTTTTCTAGATCCGTTGAGATAACCAACAACAGCAACAACAACAACAACACTAAAGTTGTTTCTGAATTGCAGGCACTTCAAACATTTATTGCAACGCCTTAACATCAAGGAGTTTTGGCGATTTAAGATGTAGCTACTTCTCCCAATAAGACGTCTCCTGCAGTCCTTGCCCAGTACAATCTGATATTTCTCCAAGCAAACTGATGAGCTAAGGCTCATCGCTAGATTCGATAAAACATTAAAAATCTACTTCCAAGTCACAAGATTAGAACAATGCAAAATAAATAAATGAAGGAGTTACTTTTTTTTCCTGACACCAAAAATCTGTTCATCGAGAACAACTTCATCAGCTTCATGAGGGTCCTTCATTCTCAGCCTCTGGATCAAGCCTAACTTATCGACTTCAGGTTTCATGCAGGGCCGACAAATGAGTTCAACGTGAAAAATCCAACTTTTATGGATATTATGTGCCATCACTGGTGTGTCCAATTTCAGCCACAGCACATGTATTTAGGAATCTGTACATTCGAGCAGAAGCAGCAGCAAATCTTCACAGCAGAAGAGAGGGCAACTAATGGAAACATCACGTAATCCAGCCTACATTTCTCATCACAACGTCGTAAATCCACAGGCATGAGAAGAATTGCATAAAAATGCCCTGTTACAAAATAGCCCTGGTGTTTATAGTTTGCTGTTAATGAATCGAATTTGCAGATGGAAGAAAAATTAATCACAGCAATAATCTCCAGGTGGCAGAGCCGTAAGCACGCCATGTTTCAGACACGTGTTGTTGCGTTATTCAGGAAGACGGCAAAACAAAAATTAATTATCTTTAGATCTTTATATATGGAAATCACAGCTTAGGTTATTGTCATTTTAATCTGCTGCATGTGGCTACGAGTTGTGGAGTACATGAACCAGGGGTGACAGGTCATGTTCCAATGATACGAGAAACGTTACTGATATGAGCCCAATGATTGGAATGTTTTGTGACCTCCTTCACTGAAGTTGAAGGAGGTTATGTTTTCTCTCTTTCTGTGTTTGTTATTTGGCCTGACAAAAAAAAAAATTTTTTGACAAGTATGTTGATCACCTCCGTGTGTGTGTGTGTGCGTGTGTGTGTGTGTGTGTGTGTGTGTGTGTGTGTGTGTGTGTGTGTGTGTGTGTGTGTGCGTGTGTGTGTGTGTGTGTGCGCGCGTCCGCTTAGCTCCAGCCCACACCGCTCAACCGACCGTTTTGAAATTTTCAGAGAGTAATGTCGCTGACCCTGTGAAACTTCAATGCGGCCACGCATTGAAGTTTCTTAAAATTCGGTCGACCGAAAAGGCCTGCATAGGCCAATATGAGCCAAGTTTTCTAAAATCCTCAATTTTCATCCGATTGACTTGAAATTTGAAGAGCATTTTCATGTCAGGTGACTGAATTCAACTACCAAGTAATTTTAAGGTCAAAAGGCCAACACAGGCCTAATGTCTAAAATTGATAGGGCCAAAAACTAAACAAGCAGTCATAGACTGGTACTTACGAAATCGTCAATTTGACCTCTGACCTTGTTGAATAAAAGCTGTCTCTGGAAAAGGTAGCGACGCAAACCAGAAGTTTCTATGATGATTCTGTACAAAACCATCAAAAATCGAATGTTTGACCTCACTGTGACCTTGACCTTTGACCGATTTTGACCAAAATCTAATCAGCGCTAGCCATCAGCCTCCTGAATCACGTGGTGTAATTTGACATTGGTAGCTTCTTCCGTTCTCGAGTTATCGTGCCTTCAAACAAACACACACACACACAAACAAACAAACACACACACAGAGGACGGAAGTCATCAATATACTTACGAAATCTAATAATATATTACTCTATCTCAAAACGTTGTGGACGAGTTATGACAAAACAAGGTAGATGAGTTGAATAAGTGACAAGAACAAGCAGATTGGATTTTGGTTCCGATCCAGCCCATCAGTGTGATACAAAACACAAACTGTTCCACCTGGAAGATGTATACGCTTTACCGAGTGCCATTCTACTTTGTGCTGTTTTGCCAAGTTGTCACTCTACGAGTGATTTTTCATTGGATTCGCTATATATGCTAGATATCCCTTATTGTCGGGTTTTCCGTGTGTGTGTGTGTGTGTGTGTGTGTGTGTGTGTGTGTGTGTGTGTGTGTGTGTGTGTGTGTGTGTGTGTGTGTGTGCAACGCGAGGCTCCACAGCACAAACCAGCAAACCGATTTCGATGAAACTTTGCCAACAGTTGCCATATGGTCTGGGAATGTGCGTGTTTGAATTTCGTTGCCTAGCAACCACCCGTTGCTGTGCAGCGGCCGAAAAACCGCGTACAGTATTTTCAATACTTGCCCTTCAGTTTTGAATGTAGAGAAACGAGACTTCGGAATTAAACACTTCGAGATATTTAGAAAATTTTACTCGAGCCGATTTTTGATTAAGGTTTTATTTTTCAAATGGTCGTCCTTCAAAAATCGGGTGTCTATTCACTGTCATTTTTTTATGAGGAGTGCCAGTTGGAAAAATACGCAATAGGAAAAATCTTGCCAGGCAGAGGAACAATTGTATGTGAACCAATACGTCTTGGCAATGAATCTTCGTCGGTGGATCGGTCAGAATGAAAAGCATCGTATCCAGCGCTTCGATCCTAGCGAATCCCTCGTCGCCTACCGGCTTCTTTGTTTGTCTGTGTGCAGGATATCTCAAAAAGTCGTGGACGGATCTGGATAAAATTTGGTGGACAGGTTTGGTGTGTGATAAGGACAAACTGATTCGATTTTGGTGAAGATCCGGATTCGGATCCGATGACTGGAATTTTAAAAGTGATTCTTCACCATTGAGAGGGTTAAAACTAAACTCATATATAGCATGATATCTCAAAAAGATGTGGATGGATCTGGATGAAATTTGGTGGATATGGTGGGTTTGTGGCAAGGATGAATTATTATCTTGCCAAAACGAAGTTTTTGCAAGATATGTTAGTCAGCTTGTATGTTTTTTTTTATTTTGTATTTTTTTTTTTGTCTGTAATCACGTATAAAAAATTCTGCAGAGCACAGTTATCATTGGAAATTTTTGCAACTTCGCATATCAGAGGCCTATAGAGGTCCCTTTCAGTGCACAAAATTTTGAAGGTCAAGGTCAAAGGTCAAGGTCAATTTGGCGCAAATCAGGGGAGTCGACGAAACCCTTATTTTTTTAGTAATTTTGATCGGATCGTCTTCAAACTTAATGGGAATATAGTTCATGGTCTGGCGCTCAGCTGATTAATTTTTGGTGGCGATTGGCCTTGACCTTCATATGTTTTTTTATTTTTTTGTCTGTAATCACGTATAAATCACTCTGCAGAGCACAGTTATCATTGGAAATTTTTGTAACTTCGCATATCAGAGGCCTATAGGAGGTCCCTTTCAGTGCATAAAATTTTGAGGGTCAAGGTCAAAGGTCAAGGACACTTTGTCGCAAATCAGGGGAGTCGACAAAACCCTTATTTTTTTGAGTAATTTTAATCTAATCGTCTCCAAACTTTATGGGAATGTAGTATATGGTCTGTCGCTCAGCTGATTAATTTTTGGTGGCGATTGCCCTTGACCTTCATGGTTAGCGCCTCAGGTCATACATATTTGACCCCAAGGTCAAATTTTCAAGTTTTAGGAACCATATCGTGTAGTACCTCAAATTGAACACCTCGATGAGTGCTTTCTTGATATGTCAAGCTTGAGACATTATGACGTCATTTGGTGACGTTATGAGGCAAAAGCATATTTTTCATGGTTACTCTGTGGAACGATTCTCATCGGAATCTCTCGTAGGCAGATATTCCTCAAGGAGTCGCTCCTGGTGGATAGAAGCTCTGTTCACCTCAGTGTGACCTTAAAGAAGTCACACGTGGTCACCTTTTGGCAAGATATGGGTCACCCTGCGGGTGACATTGGTTTATTTCGATTTTGGTGAAAATCCCAATCCGCATATGGATACGATAATTATTTAATTTTTAGAGCGATTCTTCACCATTGAGAGATCGTGCTCAAAAACGATAATGCATGATGTTTCAAAAATGTATTGGGCCCAATATGTTCTCGTGGATTAGGCATTACGTGGCTGTGGTATGCACTTTACTGAGTGCCCTTCAAGTGTATATTGGGTGACACCAAAAGAAAAGAGAAAAAAATGTTTACCTTTACTACAGAGACTCTGTGACATTGTGGTTAGAGAATCCGCTCTAGAGTCTGGGTGGTCGAAGGTTTGATTCCGACCCTGGCTGAGTCATACCAAAGACCAAATATGGTACGTGCCGCTTTCCTGCTTGGCGCTCAGCATTTAGAGTACAGAGCATGGACAAACCCCGTCGTTTGACATCCATTATGGTTCATGCGTTGGTCGTTGTGTTGAAGTGCAAAGTCCAGTACAGGATAATGCACATCATTTAATTGATTGCAAGTTTGCAGTTTAATACTGTAACGAGAACAGCTTGGTGGGTGATTGGGGAGAGCGTTGTTGGGTTGCCCTCATCAGAGTGTCGGTTCGATTCTCAATGGCTGCTTGAATTCCCATGACTGATGAGTTTCAAGTGTTTAATCGTCTGCATTTTAGAGGGGAGACAGACATCAAGCCTGGGCAACTGGTCGGTGAAAATCTGAGCCAATCCTACACGCTCATACCAACCCCAAAGTAATGGGACATCGTGTAGTATATGATGATCATGATGTAATCAGACAACTCAGAAAAAGAAAAATCATTTTGCCACTGATGTGTCCTTCAGACAAGATGATTGCACAATCATTGGACACACATGGCTAAATATCTCACCAGAAAGTGTTCAAATTATCAAGAACATGATATTCGAAGACAACCCGTCACATTGGTACTTTTGAAGAAAGCGTGTGGAATGTCACCATCTCTGATGCAGTTCATAAACTAATTAAGTTTTCCTTCACTTAGTGCAGATTTCATTTACAATACTTGTCCTTGAACATCTGAAAATAATTTCTGAATGGACAACTTGGCAACAAACCGAGCAGAGCACACAACGGCTGCACAGGTCTTGCAGTCTTATTAAACAACACCTGGGAACCGGGGCCAAATCGGGAGAACTCGCTTGTAGACTGATGAAGTAAGTTTCATTGGCAAAAGGGACGCATGAGAGATGGAAGTACAGTGGTCTTTTTTGGTACACATGATCGAGGCTCATGCAAGAGCTCGAAAAGAATGGAAGGGAACGAAATGGAAGGGGGAAAACACTAACAGCAGCATAGAAGTGAGAGTGAGAGTGAGAGGGGGAGAAGGACACATGGGGTGAATAAACTGAATGAAACAGCAAGAATAGGAAGGGGAAAGCGGGGATAGGAAGGGGAAACTAACAAACAAAATGAGGTGCGGCAAAGGGGGTGGTAGAGCGGGAGCGGGAGAGGCGAATCATAATAACCGGGAAAAAGGGAGTGCTTGGTAATGGGGTCATTTGGGGTAGAAATTATCATGATTATGGATGGGGATGATGATGATCTCTGGTAGTGTGAACACCTGTCCTGAAGTCCTGGAGTCTAAAAAGTTGAACCAGAGTGATCTTTGGAGTCCTTAACAACGTTGCTACAGGACAGTCTTCCTTCGATGGAAATATTACACGCGTGTCTCAAACCAAGTGACCGTGGACGCATAATTTATCATTATTTATTTATTTACATGAGGAATGCTGACTGTGGACGTCTTGTCTTCAGTTGTAAAGGGAAGTAAAAATTTAAAATATTACCTGTTATTTTGGACTTTTGTTTGGAAAATAATTTAAAGTTATTTTTTGCTTGTTTTAGGACTGCAATCAGGACTAACAGCTGTTTTTGTCTTTTTCATAACGGCCCTCCCCCACAAAAAAATAAAATTCAATGACTGACCATGCAAGGACTTGGCAAGATGGAGGACGCCCAGGAAATGCTGTCATTCTCACTCTGTCTCTAAAGAAGGATCATAAAACGAATCCACCTCTCTAATCCTCTTTCACTAGTTGATTGTGGAAATAGTCTCTTAAATGTCTAGGCCTCACCATCAGCCAAGACCTCTCCTGGGCAGACAATACATCAAAGCTATAGCCCCCAAAGTCCAAAGCCACCCACAGACCGGGCATCCATAATCGTACAAAATCCTTCTTTAGTAAATCAGCACTATTCACAGCCTCAAATCCAAGGCCTTTGTCCGTCAAGTGCCTCTGCTTCACACCTGTCTATCCTGGATTCTGCTGAATCTAAAGTTCTCAACATCATTGGCATCCCTCACAAAGCAGCAGAAGCACAGAGCCGATTGCTTTCTCATCACAGATAGGTTTTCGGCAACTCTGTTTTCTACCACTTCCCAGGTCTCACTTCCTCTGGTCTTTAATTCCCTCCATCCCTCAATCACTTCCTGATACTTCCTCCTTGTTGAAGTTCTCAAATCCAGACTCACTGCAAACTCCTTTGTCACTCTTCTCCCCTTCTTTCGGAAACCTTCCTCAGTGCTCAATTCCACTCTTTCCTCCAGGGATTTGAGTTGGCGGTGCACCACCATCGCAGGTCACCCCTCCCCCATCCCCACTCATGATAACCCATTCTGACCTCTCCTCATCTACTTGCAGGTTGCCATGGTTCCCTCTCTCTTTTCTCTCCTACTCCTGTTTATTCATTGCATTCTTGCATCAACATGTTGTACCACTGCCCCACTGTTGCCTTCTACCATCTGCCACCTCACTCATCCGTGAGCTGAGGCATTGTACACACAAAAAAAAAGACAATTATTCGTTGAGACAAATAATTGTCCTTTTTTCTTTCTTTCTTTCTATTAATTGATACCGACTCAACTACAAACTGTAGTGCTGGTGTTTTGCAGGCAGGGCATTGCATCAATGTGTATGCCATCCTTCTGAGTCAGCAATAGGCTTTCTGTCCCACCTGTGGACGTTGAAGGCCCGATGTACGATAACTTCCGAAAATAGCAAGGCATTGTGCACCGGAATGCAGAGCCATATACCAAATTTCTGAGCTATGCAAGCCTACAGCTGGGTGCTGGTGACCAGATGACATCACGACCAAAGCACTTGCCACATGACGCACAAAAACAAGTTTGTATTCGCATTCTGTGCGGCTCAAAATATGTATTGGGATTTCCAACCTTCGTAGGAAAGGTTTAAAAAAAAAAAATAAAAAAACGTTTCTTCCTACAGATCTCAGTCTATGCTTGTGGTTAAGTTATTAATACGAGCAAAAACAATTCAAATAGTTATCCTATTCGCAATAGTACAAAACAATATTTTGCTTAAACAAAGCCGCACTTCACAAACCACGTGGATGATTAGCACATATCATTCGGAAAGGGCACACTGGTGTATTTATTATGGTAAAATAGCTATCACACCAGTTTTATTAACTCTTCTCACCAAAGTATGTAATTTCCCCACAAATCATGGCACCATCATGAGCTCTGTGCTCCGTAAAGCCGGGGGTTAAATCACACGCTTTCCTGAGATGCCGTTCCGGTCCGGATTCCTTACCCAATGATGCAGAGCTTGTGGGGCAAGAAAATCGGTTTTATAGCTCAGAATATCAGATGTGACGTTCATGGTGCAGATAAATATCATGCTTTTGCTCTCTGTAGTTTAAAACAATTCACAATAAATGTCATATATGATGATGCAATTCCACTCTTCCACTGCCCCCTCTCCCCTTCCAAAAAAAAAAATATATATATATATTCTCAACAGCATAGACTCATAAGGATGATAGCTTCATTATTTAATAGTGTGTGGAACAGTGAAGGGTCCATTAGCATGGATAAGCACATAAAATACCTTTACGTCGGCCTTCCTGAAACCTTGGGAAATCAAACCGACTTCTAAATTACCATGAGCATGAAACTCTGGCTCGGCCAGGAGCTCGTTGGGTGTCAGTCGTTACAATTCCTGCGATTTAACTAACCCCTAAAGGCATTCATGATGCGTTATAAGGGAAAGTGAGGAAGGCTTTACAATTCCTAGTCTGAGGGAAAATATTTCCAAAGTAATCTCACTGGTCATTGAACTTGGCTTTGCACTATAATCATGTTCATCATCTTGCAGAGTGAAAGTGCACAAGGTACATTCAATTCGTTGGATATAATTGCTGCATGCACTCTGATTTGAAAGCTTTTCACCGTTTAGCTGAGCGGGTTTACAATGTTGATGCTAAGAATTGACAATATCACATGGCGATGTACCGCACAGAAAGCAATGGAAGAACATATTTTGCCTGTTATGGGGTTGGCCGTTGAACCGATGGCTTATGATGCTCGAAATCTGGGTTAAAATTCCATACACCAAATATGATTCTGGGTTGGTTGTTTGGAATTTCCAAGTTCCCAGTTTTTCCTTCTCGAGATTTCACGGGTGGGATCCATCTTGTTCACCCCGTGTCCTCCTCAAGCCCTCATTCTTCCCCACATCCTTCATTTCTCCGAGCATCCCTCTATTCTGTCCCTCAACCCTGCCGTTGGCACGTTCCCTCCTCCTCTCTTTCCACTGTTGCATCATGATCGGTTCAATGTTCAACTCCTTTATGAGCCTCGAAATGGTATGTCCAAAAAAAAAATCTCATCTGAATCGATAGGTCATGATGCTTGGAACCTGGGTTCAAATCCAACACTGAAAGGACGGATATATATGTATTTGTCCACCATCCATCAAATGTCCTTGTAACTCACATTAAAGGACACCGATGTCAACCAATGTGTTTGTCTCGCATGTGATTTATGTACGAGCTACTCTCATGAGCCTTAGATCACTGTATAATATATATATATATATATATATATATATATATATATATATATATATATATATATATATATATATATATATATATATTTAAAGTGGACAAGAAATATTTTCTGCTTTGATCACTTCCTTATACAAACATAAATGAATAATTGGTTTTACTTTGTTCTCTGACAGCAAGACCACAAGGGGCAGAACCTAAATTCTACAAGAATTCCTACCATCACACAAGAAGCAAATCCATGACAGATCTCAACAAACCCCTCCTCAACCACCCCCCCCCCTCCTCCCTCCATCTAAAAAGTAAAATAATGAAACTATTACGAGCTTTGTTCATAAGCAATCTGTGCACAAACTTTGTATGACAAGAAATTACAGGAACTTAAACATTTACCAGTAAAGCCACATACCTGGTGTTGGCTTAATGGTTAGGGTGGTGGGCTTGGGATCCGAGGGTCCTGAGTTCAAATCCCGCTCAGCTGTTGAAGTAATACCAGGTGGGGTTAACTCGGCCTGTCATCCTTCCGAGGTTGGCAAAATGAGTACCAGCATGCTGGTATACTGTGTCGGAGTGGTGACCCGTCCATGATTGTGTCCAATAGCCAAGGAAACTGATTAAGCAGCACCAACACTCTGCACAGAGCATGGCCCCAATGGATGGATGGAGTAAAGGTACCCACTAACCAAACTTAATGAGGAATAAATGCATGAATGTCCATTTTAACAAATGCACCAATGGGGATCGAAGGATTAAAAAACAAAACCCCCCCAAAAAAACATTAAATTATCAAAATAATTTTACATTCCAAAACATAATAATAACTAAAAGCATCTGAAAATGCAAAGCCCGTCCACTTTGTATTTAGACTTATTTTTCTTCCGTGTGCTGAACCGTACCTTTGACCTTTTGACCAAATTATTATTTTATCTTCTCCATATTCTCATCAAAAAAGCTTTGTTGAAAATATGACAAAAGCTCAAATGGTTAAAAAAACAAGTTATGGCTCGGATAGGCACACATACAGACACACCAGAAGTGATCGCAAAACCCTGTCTCCCACTGCGCAGGGGACGGGCTCATAAGTAGAACGGCACCAAGTAGAGCACATACCTCTGCAAGATTGAACAGTTTCCATTTTGTATCCCACTGATCAGTCGGATCTGAATCCGGACCTTAACCAGAATCTAATCGGCTTCTTCTTGTCACCGAAACAACTCATCCTCCTAGTTTTGTCACAACCCATCAGCAATTTTTTGAAATATGCTGCAGAGTATATTATTGTTTTGGGTCCTATCTCCAAGTGATGAAGAATCACTTGTTAAATTTAACAATCCTCGGATCCAGATCCGGATTCAGACCTTCACCAAAATCGAATCGATTCGTCCTTGTCACACACCCAACCTGTCCACCAGGTTTTGTCCGAATCCGTCTGCAACTTTTTTGAGATATCATACTCACAGACAAACAAACAAGCAGTCATAGACTGGTACTTACAAAATCGTAAACTTGACCTCTGAACTTGTCTAATAAAAGCTGTCTCGAGAGAAGGTAGCGATGCAAACCAGAAGTTTCTACCATGATTCTGTACCAAACCATCAAAAATCGAATGTTTGACCTCACTGTGACCTTGACCTTTGACCGATTTTGACCAAAATCTAATCAGCCCTAGCCATCACCCTCCTGAATCACGTGGTGTAATTTGACCTTGGTAGCTTCTTCCGTTCTCGAGTTATCGTGCCTACAAACAAAACACACAAACAGTCATAGACTGGTACTTACGAAATCGTCAACTTGACCTCTGACCTTGTCGAATAAAAGCTGTCTCTAGAGAAGGTAGAGACGCAAACCAAAAGTTTCTACGATGATTCTGTACCAAACCATCAAAAAATCGAATGTTTGAGCTCACTGTGACCTTGACCTTTGACCGATTTTGACCAAAATCTAATCAGCACGAGCCATCACCCTCCTGAATCACGTGGTGTAATTTGACATAGGAAGCTTCTTCCGTTTTCGAGTTATCGTGCCTACAAACAAACAAACACACACACAAACAGAAGACGGAAGCGATCAATATACTTAATTTCGTAAGTAACAAACAGACAGACAGACAGGGGTGAAAACATAACCTTTGTCCACCTTCAGTGGTGGAGGTAATAAATTGGATTATTTCTTCAATTTACCATTCACTTTAAGTGATTGAAAATTATTTCATTAAAACCAAGCTGTTAGCAGCTCCCATTGAAGTTGTTATTGTGTCAAAGACGTCAGAAAGAAACTGAATTAAATCATAATCTTTCATCCAAAGCTAAATATCAGTCGAGGGCAAAAAGCGAAAATGTGCAAATCGGCAAAAAACAACCTGGCATCTCTAATTGATTTAGTACATTGTTCTGAGCTTGTTGAACATCATTGCATTAGTGTTGAGGACATTATGACATCAGGCAAAGCTACAAAATACCAAGGAACAAATTACCGATCAATGGCCTCTGCGTCAGAAGACGAGCAAACAACATTACAGGAAAGAGGAGCCGACACATCAGCTCGGCAATGCTCCAGGTGGTTGAAAAAAAATTATTGCAGCAACATCTCATCATAAGCAATTCTTCCAACTTACAAGATTATATTAATAAGAGTGAAATTGTAACCAAAATGCTGTTGACACAGGTTGGCTCAAGTGCAGATTGTAAATTAATGGGCCAATATGGAGGATGGTGATCTGCAGATATCAGCCGAAGGCTGAGAGATGATACAAGGAAATAAAACTGCCACAATCACTTGTATACGATGGTCTTGGACTAACAGAACACCAGACGTATGGCTGGAGGCCACCACTGCAAGTGTGAAAGCCGCATGAGGCTCAGCTACATAAAGGCGGCATGAAGTGGGAGGTAAATTGAGAAAAATAAATTAAGGGGAAGGGAGGAGGATATGGGGGCAGGAAGACTGTTGGGGCAGAATGGGAAGGGGAGGTGGAGGGAGACCTCTTCAACTCCCGTGTAAGAGCAAGGGATGCGGGGAATGCATGTCTGCGAGCGATTTTGCCATTTTTCCTGTAGTATTTAAAACAAAACTTGTTGTAATTTGAGTAAAACGCCTTTTTAAAGTTGTGTCTTTGGTCCGATACATCACTCAAATACTGTTATATACTTCAAAGGTCTCCTGAATTGGGTGGGAGTTCACTTGAAGAGTATCTTGTAAAACCAAAAGTAGATTCAGTAGTTTTAGGATGAACCCTCAGATTTAAATTTTATCCACAATGCAGGCAGTAATTATAAGAGATATGGTTGTATGGGCTGGCAGGGCAACCTTGGCCCAAAAGGTATGCAGACTCACCTCTAATCAACCTCGCCTGAGTTGGAATCCTAAACCAGCCATAAACTGTCATCCTGGTGTTTCACAGGCAGGGAGATGATACATAACCGTGCGTGCCATTCCTCGGATGGATGTTAAACTGGGTGTCAAATCTGCCAGCATTAGTTAGTGGACGTTAAAGATCTCAAGGTGTCCTTCACGAAGAGTTGGTGAGCTATTGCTCGCACCCTGGCCAAATTACAAATTCCTGCCCAAACTGACCGACCACCCAGCTGAATCCATGCCAATAAAATGCTTCAGTTGCACCAAAGCTCTCTAATGAGTATGGTACATCATAATCATCATCCAGTTGTCTGGCAACACATCTAAGGTAGTGGCAGCCATGCACACAAGTATGTAGCAATAAGGGAAACCATATGAAGCTTAAAATGCAAACTGCAGCTCATTCGAAGAAGAACAGCAGCAATTAACAAAGTGTGAAAAGCTGATGTTCACACTTTCCATTGTATCCTAACATTTCAGAGGACATATCTAAAACAATAAAGTCTCTTTCATCCTTTTCCATAGCATGGCCGGCTAATATCCGCTCAAAGCAGTGAAGAACGTCAAACGGCTTGGACAAGCTTTGATGCTTACAAACAAGTCAATGGAGCATCCACTCTTTCAAGACAGACAAATATCCATCAATATTCTGCACAGTCTGCACACAAGGAAGAGTATGTATAAAGTTCTTCCTTGTGTGCCACAGATGAAGTCGGAAGAAGGGGCTGAAACTGGTCATTTTATCTGTAAATATGGTCAAGAGTTTGACAAGGAATTAGGCCTTCAGCAAGTCAGGGGCAATGCAGAATCGTTTGCTTGTTGGTGAAGATATCCTGTGACATCCCATCCGAATTCAAATTCAGGAGCCGCAATGCATGACAGTTTCGCTCTGCAGTGATGCCGAGGCTATAACGAGATGTCACAGCACTGCAGCGGAATGAGGGCTATAACTACATGTGTCACCTACCACCCCCGGCAATATACACAAACAGTTGGCAGAATTGCGAGTAGGGTCCAGTGCTTTGTAAAGTTCTCCACCACACTTCAGAGCCTTCAAAGTTTCATAGTATGTCAGTTTTGCTGCATTTCACACAGGTATTAAAGCATCTTTCACGAAGTGCAATGCATGGCCTTCAATGCATAGTAACCGCAAATGATGAGTCTTTTCCACGGTGTCAAAGACCTCTGCAATTTGTACCAACACCAGCGGGGTATGTTAGCCCCACCGAGAACACTTCTAAGTAACGTTAACGTGTTTACATTTTACAGATGATCGAGCTGAGGCTAACATGATATCAGTTGCAGAGCATTGAAATTACACTTCTGTGACATTCACACCACTGTTCGACCAATTTCCAACATTGATATACTTACAGCCTTAATTTGGGCCAAAACATGCAGCTTAAAATGTACAACCAAATCACACCTCTCAATGCAATCCTCTCATCATTCGTATAGGGGGGGGGGGGGAGGGTTAATGAGTGTAGAAAATATGGTTTTGGATTGGGGATGATCTGAGATGGTTGTGAACAGCAGGATTGAAGACCTGGAGGGAGGGATGACATTGAAGAGGATGTGGAAGTTGGTTCCACAGGTGGGGGAAAAAACGGGAACAAATGAGTGGAGGTGAGCAGTGATCCAAGATATAGCTTCACCAGAAGGGGATTGATGGTGGACTGTGCGAGACCTGCAGAAACCTGGGCAGACAAAGTATGGAAAGAGCAGAGGGTGCAAGACCAAAAAGGCAGTGAGAGAAGACAGAAACCACTAACCTGTCTGTGATGGTGAAGTGATGAGCCCATAGACTCAGATTCGTTATGGGAGATTCCAATCATCATGAAGGCCTTGATGGTGACAAACTGAGTAAGATGTGAGGCGAGGAGCTAGCCCAGAGGGGAGAACAGCACTCCACCAAGCTTCGGATGAAGGCCTTGTTGATGGATAGGAGTGCAGATGTGCCAAGGAACATATATATATATATATATATATATATATATATATATATATATATATATATATATATATATATATATATATATATATATATATATATATATATATATATCTGTACATGGTGTTGCGATTCTGGGAACCGCATCCCTCCAAAGCAATAGCAACCATCATACAGCGGCCCCGAGACAGTTATTCCATTAATATACATTCAGATAGTCCCTTCCCTTTTGTCTAGCGGGTTAAACGGGACGTGCGTTTGTCTACTCTTATTTTCTGCTTATTTCTGAGGTAAGTCCGAATTTGGGTCCTCACGGAGGCCAACATGTGTAGCACGTGCCATGGCTGGGGGGAGGGCCATGGCGGATCAGCGCGTACTGTACGAAACATGCTCGATGGTAGGTGGACCCGTGCTTAGCTCGTGACACCTTCTTATCGTACAGAGCAGGACACAGATGGCACACATCTTGTTCTGGTCTGTGCATGGGTTTATCCTAACATCTTACTACCTGTGCATGGGTTTACCCTAACACCTTCCCATCGGTCCTCGCTGGCGGTCGTAGGTGTTCCCTACGGACGGCGGACGTCTCCTTGCATCTCCGCCCGGCAAAGCCGCGACCAGGCAGAGGCGTGCTGTGCAGTTCGGATCGCTCGGGCCGTGTGGCGCATCATGGAGCAGGCATTTATCAGCGCGAATCAGGGGTGCCTGGGCGGACATGCGGGGCAGACACGATACTCAGCCAGTCGCCAGGGCACGGTCCGGGAGATCGGCGCGGGGCGATTCATATCATGGTACTCGGAGCGAGACGATTCCGCAGCTTGGAGTTATCTTGCCAGAAGTGGAAGGAGCCGCTTCCGGCCATCACGGCCGGGCCACGCAGTAGTCCGGGCCCAATCAGAGCGGCCGATTCGGGTGACGACACATCACTTCGGGGTAATGCCCCCACCCTGCACCCCAGGGTCTATAAAGGATGGGTGGCGAGGCCGTCCGGAGTTTCGGTGTTGGTGTCTTGCCCATTGCTGCTGTCGGCTCGTCCCGTTCTCTGCCCAGCCTGGGATCGATCTCTCCACCCGTCTTATAACTCCACCTTCTTCTCCCACCCTTCTCCCCCAACACGTCGCTGACTCCACCCACCCACCAGATCCTGTCTACCACTCCGTCCACTCGCTCTCGACTCTGCCTTCTCCACCCATTCGGCTCCAGACTCTGCCTTCTCTACCCAAAGATCCCCCTTCACGCCAGACGGTCGCGTCTCATTCTCTGGACCGACGCTAGCTGCACGAAGTGCCACGAAGAAAGAGATGATGCACCAGCTGTCAGGGAGGTATCGCCCAGCGGAACATCCCCCCAAAACATATTGGTGGCAAGATCGGGCAATCGTGCAAGATATTGAGAGACCGTTAGACTCATCGCCTCTCATTTTTTTCTTCAACTCCTCTTCATCGGGTTTTGTGTGTGTGTGTGTGTGTGTGTGTCTGTGTCTGTGTATGTGTGTGTGTGTGTGTGTGTGTGTGTGTGTGTGTGTGTGTGTGTGTGTGTGTGTGTGTGTGTGTGTGTGTGTGTGTGTGTGTGTGTGTTCTGGCGCCTGTCCTCGTTTAAGTTAAGATTGTACAATAATTACAATCGGGATAACTCCGCTCTGTGCCTGCTTTTGTAAGTTGGTTGTATATTGCCACACCTCTCACATTTCTTCCTATCCCTACATTACACACAACAATAAAACTATTCACTGTGCCACATATCTTTCCTCGCCTGCTCGTAAATAAATTATTATTTGAAATGTTCCCAGCTCGTTTTTGTCTGTTCTTTCATTGATCCAGCATTGTCCGAATCCTAGCTTAGCCGGGACTTTGTTCCCAACAATCTGTTCCTTTTAGCCGGTATATCTTAGGCAGTGTCGCTTGGCTGCATCTGATCTGATAAAGTGATCCGGTTCAGACAAGGTGTACCGAGGGAGTGTTCCTCAGTCATTAAATCACATGATTAATTGGGTAACCCGGTTAACCCATAGACGGGAGGACCCGAGGTCATGTGGTTGAGTTATTGGCATTCATGGTCAGTTTTCGACCCGCTGCGACATGGACTTATTCATGTGCGATGGCCTCAATTTCCAGTGAGTCCAGGGAGAACAGGGGATACCTCCCACCCTGGTAGCCCTGTGACTCCCGGGTCCACAACAATATATGCACATCCCTGCAATTGTCACTGATGCTGGTGAATTAACAATTTGGCCAGGGTATCGTACCAAGCACAATTATGCTGTTGAAGATGCCCTGCAAACTTTTAACATATATTTTCCAGTGAGTCAAAAATAAAGCCAGGAGGTTACTGGTAAACGTCACAACATAAAATTCTTCACTGAAGGGGAAAAAAATAAAAAAAAAGTTTTAAAAGATTTTGAAACACTCAAAAAAACAAATTGGCATTCCAAAGGCCAAAAACACCACCAACTAGTTTACTTCCACAGCAGGCAAGGCCCAGAACTTCAGCTTCACCTGCTGGGCCGAGTGCACAGGATCGAAGCTTTACCTGCTGGTCCTTGCACAGGATCCAAGCCTTACCTGCTGGGCCTTGCACAGAGCCTTGCAAGCCTTACCTGCAAAGCCTTGCACAGAAACATGAACCTTGCGTGTTGGGCCTTCCTTGCACATGGGTCGTGCCTGCTCATTGGTAACCTTAGTGTTTGGTGGTGACTTTATTCGTAAATACAAATCTTCCAAACTACACCCATTTTCTTGCATGCCTTATTGTTAACCAGCTACCAAATGCCATTACTCTGCTTCCAAACAATTGCAAAGACGAATTTCCTGAAGAGGCACATCAATGGCGCTGCATGAAATGGACTTGCAGGCATTGGCAAGTCGACTTCATGAATACTTTACTCTAGTGTAATCCTGCTGTGACTTGCATGCAGATAAATATTATGCCATTAATCACGTTGACAATTCATGTTTTATTAAAGAGTGCAATATGTTCCTTCCCCTCTGCGAGAGCATGTGTGCCATGCGCTAGTGCTAATTAGGGTCTGTGGGTTTGTTAGGCTTGGCTCCCGATCCATCTTTGCCTCTTTTTTTTCTTTTTTTAATACTTTTTGTGTCATTAAACCACCCATGGGAGGTTAGTCCAAAGTGTAGGCCTCAAAAAAAAATTTTAGTTGACATATACAGTGCTTTCAGAAAGCATTCACACCCCTTGGCTTTTGTCACATTGTGTTGTGTTACAGCCTGAATTTAAAATGGGAATACATTAAATTTTTTTGTCACTAATCTACACAAAATACCCCATAATGACAAAGTGAAAATATGTTTTTCGAATTTTTTTTAACAAATTAGTTTAAAAAAATGAAAAGCTGAAATGTTTTGCAGCAATAAGTATTCTAATAATAATTCTAAGTATAATAATTCTAAGTATAATAATAATATATAATAATAAGTATTCTAAGTATAATAATTGAGCTCAGGTGCAACCAATTTCCTTTGATCATCATTGAGATGTCTCCACAACTTGATTAGAGTCCACATGTGGTCAATTCAATTGATTGGACATGATTTAGAAAGAAACACACCTTTCTATATCAAGTCACACAGTTGACAGTGCATGTCAGAGCAGAAACTCTAACATAAAGTCCAAAGAACTGTCCATAGAACTCCAATATAGAATTGTGAGGAGACATAGATCTGGGAAAGGATATAAAACAATTTCTAGAGTGTTTAAAGTTCCCAAGAGCACAGTGTGCTCCATCATTAGGAAATGGAAAGAATATGGAACTACCCAGACTCTTCCTAGAGCTGGCCATCCAACCAAACTGAACAAGTGGGCAAGAAGGACCTTGGTCAAGGAGGTGACCAAGGACCCAATGACCACTCTGACAGAACTACAGAGTTCCTTGGCTGAGATGGGAGAACCTGCCGGAAGGACAACAATCTCTGCAGCACTTCACAAATCTAAGCTTTATGGGAGAGTGGCCAGACAGAAGCAACTCCTGAGAAAAAAGGCACATGACAGCACGCTTGGAGTTTGCAAAAAGGCATGTGAAAGACTTAGAGCACAAGGCAAAATGTTCGAAAATTGAACTGATGAGGTGAAAATTGAACTCTTTGGCCTGAATGCAAAGTGCTACGTCTGGTGGAAACTGAGCACAGCTCACCACCAATCAAACTGCAACCCTATTGTGAAGCATTGTGGTAGCAGCATCATGCTTTGGGGATGCTTTTCAGTGGCAGGGACTGGCAAGCTTGTCAGGATTGAGGGAACACTTAATGGAGCCAATTACAAGCAAATCCTTGAGGAGAATCTGCTTCAGAGTGCAAAAGACCTTAGACTGCAGCAAAGATTTACATTCCAACAGGACAATGACCCCAAGCATACAGCCAAAGCAACACTGGAATGGCTTCAAAACAAGAATGTGAAAGTCCTTCAGTGGCTGAGCCAAAGGGCAGACTTGAATCCCATTGAGAATCTGTGGAAAGACTTGAAGATTTCTGTTCACCGACGCTCCCCATCCAACTTGACAGAGCTTGAGAAAATCTGCAAGGATGCCTGGGAGAAAATCCCCAAATCCAGATGTGTAAAGCTGATACAGACATACCAAAGAAGACTCGAAACCGTAATCGCTGCCAAAGGTGCTTCTACAAAGTATTGACTCTTATTGACAAAGCGCTTCTACGAAGGGGGTTGAAAACTTATTGACACAAGACATTTCAGCTTTTCATTTTTAATCAATTTGTAAAAATTTCTGAAAACATGTTTTCATTTTATCATGAGGTATTTTATGTCGATCAGTGAGAATTTTTTTTTTTTATATTAAATCTTTTAAATTCAGGCTGTAACACAATAAAATGTGACAAAAGTCAAGGGGTGTGAATACTTTTTGAAGGCACTTTTTGCCTGTAGGCTTAATAATTCCCTTATCTACCAGAAAGGGTCATGATATGCCTGGTGTTGGCTTAATGGTTAAGGTAGTGGGCTTGGGATCCTAGGGTCCTGAGTTCAAATCCCGCTCAGCTGTTGAATTAACACCAGGTGGGATTGACTCTGCCTGTCATCCTTCCGAGGTCGGCAAAATGAGTGCCAGCATGCTGTTATACTGTGTCGGAGTGGCGACTCATCCAGGATTGTTCCCAATAGCCAAGGAGACTGCTTCGGCGGCACCAACGCTCTGCACAGAGTATGGTCCTAATGGATGGATGGAGTGGAGAATGCCAAAGTCAGAAAAGGAAATCCTTAAAATTCAGAGGGAAAAGCATTATGGTTGTGATGCCTTGATCAAGTTGGCAGGAAGGTGGTTTCACATGGCATGCTCTCTTCATTCTCATTTTCTCATCATGCTGCAGAATTTTAGCGTTTTTAGGCCATTACATAAAACTAGAAGGGCACTCGGTGGAGCACATACCTCCACCACGTAATACCTAATCCACGAGAAAATATCGGTCCCAACACATTTTTGAAATATCATGCTATACAGCACTAAATCGTTTTTGGCCTTGCTGGCATGTCCTGATCAATTGTGAGCATCTTGTGTGTAGAACTTAATGAACGCCCAACATACCTTCCCCCCCCCCACGCCCCCCCCCTCTTGCACTTGCTATGTCTCATTGGCTTCCACTTTGTCCACGTGTGCTCTTTTTCTCAGGAGCCTTGCTGTGTCTATTAAATTAAAATTATTTGCAGAGTAAAACCTATGTTGTGTGGGAATGCTGCTGACGAGCTCGGAGGAAAGTATGAAGGAGGAAAGATTTTAAACATTGGGAAGGAGGCGATTATGAGGGGATTTCATTGAGCTGTTAAAGATAAGGAAGGGTGTGGACAACATGGGTGCAGTGGAATTTCTCAACACAGTGGACAGTGGTAGGATCAGGGGTCACAGCTTGAGGGTAAAGATGATGAGAGTGAGGCCAGTTTTAAGGCAGAGTCTTTCAGTCAGAGAGTGATTAATGCACAATTTTTATTTTTAAGTGGTGAAGCCGCTTCAATAATTCAAAATGAAGAAGAAGAACCTAAGCCACAGTGTTTAATTCCAAAGGGTTCTAAAGAGTAATTGAAGAGGGTCCCAGAGGGTTCTAAAGGGTAATTCTGAAGGGGGGTTCTAAAGTGTAATTCTAAAGGGTAATTCCAAAGGGTTATTCTAAAGGGTAATTCTAAAGGGTGATTCTAAAGGGTGATTCTAAAGGATCGTTCTAAAGGGTAATTCTAAAGGATAATTCCAAAGGGTGATTCTAAAGGGTAGTTCTAAAGGGCAATTCTAATGGGTAATTCCAAAGGGTTCTAAAGAGTAATTCTGAAGGGGGGTTCTCAAGGGTTATTCTAAATGGTAATTCCAAAGGGTTCTAAAGAGTAATTATAGAGGGTCCCAGAGGGTTCTAAAGGGTAATTCTAAAGGGTAATTCTGAAGGGTAATTCTAAAGGGTAGTTCTAAAGGATAATTCCAAAGGGTGATTCTAAAGGGTGATTCAAAAGAGTAATTCTAAAGGATAATTCTAAAGGGTAAATCTAAAGGTTAGTTCTAAAGGGTAATTCTAAAGGATAATTCTAAAGGATAATTCCAAAGGATGATTCTAAATGGTAATTCTAAAGGGTAATTCCAAAGGGTCATTCTAAAGGGTAATTCTAAAGGGTAATTCCAAAGGGTCGTTCTAAAGGGTAATTCTAAAGGGTAGTTCTAAAGGATAATTCCAAAGGGTGATTCTATAGGGTGATTCAAAAGAGTAATTCTAACAGATAATTATAAAGGGTAAATCTAAAGGGTAGTTCTAAAGGGTAATTCTAAAGGATAATTCCAAATGGTAATTCTAAATGGTAATTCCAAAGGGTCGTTCTAAAGGGTCATTCTAAAGGGTAATTCTAACGGGTAATTCTAGAGGGTAATTCTAAAGGGTCATTCTAAAGGGTAATTCTAACGGGTAATTCTAGAGGGTAATTCTAAAGGGTAATTCTAACGGGTAATTCTAAAGGGTTCTCAAGAGAAATTCTGATGGGTTTTAAAGGGCAATTATAAAAGGTTCAAAAGGGTAATTCTAATGGGTTTCATTCATTTCTAGGCTTTGTCGATTTCATATTAAAAATGCCAAACTGAACCGCTTCCTTCGGAGTTTGGACACAGGTGCGATTTTTTTTAACCTTCTCAATCACATTAAAGAACTATCAAAACCGTCACAATACATTTGGTAAGCATTTTTGGTGGGGGCAAGAAGATTGAAAAACAAAAACATTTTCAGACATTTTCCATACACAAGAAACACCCGCTCCCTATGGGAGTGGCCAGGAGGGGAGCAAGGAGATGGGGATCATGTGGATGTGCATGTCCACGATTATCATGCAGAAGGATGTGGGTTAATATTTCTTCTTCTTTAACAGCCACAATTATTCCCACATTGGCTGGGGAAAGCTTAGTCTGTCTTTGACAAAGCAGCTGGCCAGGCCTCACATTTGACAGAGGTTAGAGTAGGAATTTGGAATTTGTTCATCGCTCACCTACTCTTTGTGAACGAAAGATGTTTAACGTCCACCAACTTTTGCTGGCAGATGGGAAACCAAGTTTTCACATCCATCCAAGGGATGGCATACATTGATGAATCACCCTGCCTGTGAAACACTGGGATGACAGTTTATCGTTTGGTCTAGATTCAAATCCAGGCTGGACAGCTGAGAGGTGAGTGTGCATTATGAATGGGGTTATGCATCACATAAAGGTCACAATTGTGCCGTAAGAGTGTCAGGGGCAATATTGCACATCACACATGCAGCAATGGCTGAGAGAAATGACATATGAGGCCTCAATATATAAGTTATGAACAATCCATGTACAGTCTACAAAACCTGATGGCTAGAAAATTCGGACAGGCAATGGGTTACATCAGTTATGCATGAAGACTAGTTTGAGCACCTTCCCTCGAGGCCTAGATCCAAGATGGCTTGGATCCGAATCTTGTCCCTCTGTTGGGAACACGATAAGCATAGAATGCCTCAAGGATGTTGGGTTTCCTCCAAATTTCTTTCAGTTTAATGTTGAACAATAGTAATAACTGTTTAAAAAGGCAATTATACATTAGAAAGAATGGACAGAATAGGTTGTGGTTGTAATAATTTTTACTGCCGGGAGGGAATGCCCCACGAAACGCCACGCTGAGCTATTTATACACCTGAACAAGGAGTTCATCCAAGGCAGTCATCCCTGTTGGGGAGGGGAGGAAGTTAAGTCACTACAACCGTGTAGCGATTATTATGATTCAAATTGCTACAATGGAAGTGGAACCCTTAGTCCTGGCAAATTTGGGTGAGATTGCAGAAGTAATGATCAAATGTATCATGGTTAGACAGACAGATGTTGCGGACCCAGGGTCTGGGGCGAGAAGACCACGAGGGGGGAAAGCTACCTCGGGCTCCAACCAGACTCTCCAGAATCGCAGGCCGTCGCACACAAATAACTCCATGACACGGTGGGCCACTAATCGACCATGAACGCCAATAACTCGACCACGTGACTTCGGGTCTTCCATGTAATGAATACCAGTTACCTAATGGTCACGTGATCTAATTACCGGGGGACACGCCCTCGGTACGCCTTGTTCAAACCAGACACTTTACCGGATCAGATGCAGCCGAACATAACTGCCCAAGGACGTACCAGCTCGGAAAACAGATTGTTGGAGGATAACGTCCCGGCTAAGCTAGGATATGGACCATGCTGGACCAATGAAGGAAATGACGAAAACAAGCTGGGAACATTTCTCCACAAAGCATTTATTTACAGTTTGGTGAGGAAAGATATGTGGCACAGTGAATGGGGTTTATTATTATGTGGAGCAGAGATAGCAAGGGATTTGTGAGGTGTGAAAAAAGGCAAGCAATTTACAAAAGCAGACACAGAGCAGACTTATCTCATTAGGACTTCGACAATCTTAACTTATTCTACGGCAGGTGCCATCACACACACAAAAACCTGAGGAAGATTAGATAGCGAGAAGGAAAGATAGCACATGAGGACTAATGGCCTCTCAATACCTGGCAACTCCTGTCCAGATATGTCCGGAGCCAAACTATCTGGAGACAAACACCGCCGGACACGTCCGGAGACAAACACCGCTCAGATACTTGCGGAGACAAACTCCCAGCCTGAAGTAAACACCACCAGGACACGTCCGGAGACAAACCCTGCCCAGACACATCCAGAGACAAACAGTGCGATTACCAATGACAGTACTTTCTGCATACAACCCAGAAACCTTGAGTAGCTTTCACCGAAAAATGATGTTACATTTATATGGACGTTTCAGGGATATGTTCACAAACATTATTCTGTCTAAACAGCTAGGTGTTACGGGTGGAAAAAAATTTGGCTCTGTAATTTAGAAAACACGTTAATCCAGCAAACAGCTCAGAAATCGGGTGTTATTTCAAAACAACTTGCTCAGGGTGACGAAGAACAAACCACCCGCTCAGAAGAGCTACCTCGGGTTCCAACCAGACTCTGCGAAATCGCAGGCCGTCGCACACAAATAACTCCATGACGCGGTGGGCCACTAATCGACCATGGATGGAGCACCATGGATGGAGCTGATGGAGCACGGACCACTCTCTCAGGGTGACAGAGCATGAACCACTCGCTCAGGATGACGGAGCAGAAATCACTCGCTCAAGGTGATGGAGCATGAACGACTCATTCAGGATGATGGAGCACAAACCATTCGCTCAGGGTGACGGAGCACGATCCACTCACTCTGATTGACCTGGCACGGCAAAAGCGTCTGCAGAGAGTGAATGATTCGATGAGAACGATGTAGCATGGTACTGCTGTCGACATATAGCTCAATTAAATCATTTTGGTCAATGAAGCTGGTAAATTTAGTTACATTCCTAAATTTTTTTGTTTATTCAATATAATTCTCCAAACAGTAGAAAAGTAAGTTTAATGCTTTGGAAATTTCACTTTTTCTTGTGTATGTATGGAGGAGGAAACATCGCCTTGCTTGCTTAAAGTAAATAGGTATATCGGCTTCGTTATAAGACTCGCCATTTGTTTAAATTATCAGATTTCACAATAGATTTTGACACTTTTGTAATCCGGATGATATCCGATCATCAAAACTGAAATAATATTTCGATTTTATACTTTAATTAGACCATAAGAGTATATCGTGGAAAATCATATCATATAATGCATGAAATTGCTCCAAGCTCCAAATTTAAAAACTATAGTTCTTACAAAAGTGACGTACACAGCGATTTGTAGCTATGATGAACAGGCATTCGATATAAATGAGGATAATGAAAAAAAAAAACTATCTTTAAGAAATCATTGTGGCCTGTTCCAAGTCAGGGCATGGTTGAACATGTCAAAAAACATGGCAGCTTCAGACCCCAGCAAGGTTACCCAGGAAACGCCTGTAGACCCAGAGAGCGAGGTGGCCAAAGATCGCCTGATGATGGATATAATTAAATAATGCCGTTAATTATTTTCAAAAGGGGTGTTTTAATTAACCCAAACACCAAATTTTTACTCTTGCACTTCCTTGGAGTTTTCTTGGTTTGCATGCAAAGTTTCAGGCTGCTAGGTTTTACGGTTGTGTGTGTGTGTGTGTGTGTGTGTGTGTGTGTATCACACACACACACACACACACACACACACACACACACACACAGACACACACACACACAGACACACACACACACACACACACACACACACACACACCGCCTTTTATGAGTCTATCGATGAGGCATGAAGTTCTGTTAAAATTGGTGATCAACATTCCTCCTGAATAACATTGAATATGTAGTTGGTAGCTGTTCACTTGACTTGTCACCTATGAAATCTAGGTGTGATCCTTATTGGGGTCAGACTCTTCCTAAACCCCACCGTTCTTGAGCAGTGGTGGCAGGAGCTGCATTCTGGAGCTCAATGTTTCTTTGGTTGGGGACAAAGTTTGCTATCCCATTTGCATTTTGGTTGTGGGTGTTAATGATCGATCCCATGGCTTTTACTAAAGTAGTCGGCCTTGGTTGTGTGGTAGTACTCTGAACAAACTCCCTGCTTCAGGCCAATATATAATTTGCCGTAACTGCACTTCATGGGATTGTTGGAGCATAGATATAGTACATGGAGCAATTGTTCTTTATCTATGCCCAATGGGTGTATTTCGATTCAAACAAATCTCATGTAAATGTTTGAGTTCCCTTACAAGGAACTTCAATGTAGGAGGCCATGAGGCCAATCAAGGTCTCCACTAGTGTAGCAAACCTATGGGTTTTTTTTGTCCATGCAATATCCTTTTAAATGCTGAGCATTCAGCAAGGAAGCATCATAAACCAGTTTTGAAGTCTTTGGTATGACTCAGCCAGGGTCTGGTTCAAACCGCTGACCTCTCAGAATCAGAGCAGATGCTCAAAGCATTAAACCACATAGTCTGGTTTACTGAATTACTCGCATTTAAACATTTAAATTACCTTTCATATCTGGACATCCTTCAAAGGCTTCAAAGTTTATGTCTATTGCTTCTTTTTGCCCTAGCATCTCTCTATACATGATGCATATGAACCCCCTGACCTCTCAGTTACCCCCACCCCTACCCAAAGCCAATTTCTCCAACTGACTTCTTATTTTCTCTCTCCCTTTTGTTTCTCTTCCCAAAACTGCTCCCACCAGAGACTTGTATTTCAATAATATTTTCAAAAAGGATAACGTTGAATCAATCAGAACATCAGCCTACATCACGAGATACTTACTCTTTATAACTCATGTTGCCATATTAAGTGTTTTGTTTTTTTTAGCAATAAGCATAAGGACGACGACTTCAAAACTGTCAATATGGAGACCAATGGATATGTTTCTCCCAGAAGCTCCAGCAGCTGCTGCAAATAATTGCCGGGAATGTTATGAAACAGAGTCCATTTATCAGAGGAAAAGTTATATCAATAAATAGTCTACAGGCTGAAAAATCATTCATCGAGACCAGAGAAAGAGAGAGTGAGAGTAGACAATCCCACCAGATACCTAAGGCAATAGCATGAGAGAGAAACAGTGTAAAAAAATGACGATCAAAGCCAAAGCTGACGATTCTCGCTCACGAAGACTCAAGACAGATGGAGGTCAACGTGACCTTGACACAATCTAAGAGGAAGCTTGAAAGCGAAGTAGACTGCAAACTCGAAAATATAATTTAAAGTGAATGTGTCGATGGATATACCTCCACCCGTGTTACATGTCCAACCCACTGTTATGTTTGATCTCAATTAAAGGTCACAAGAAAATTTAAAGGTGACATGAGAGAATGTGAAAGAGAGATAAGTCGAAGAGAAACAAACATCAGATGCTTATAATTGGAGTTACGATATGCAAAATAATTTTCAAAAGGCACAAGACCTTTGACCTATTGAACCCAAAATTGAATCAGTTCACCTTTGTCTTGCAGTCTACACTTGTGCCACGTTTGGTTGAAATCCCTTCAGTGGTTCACAAGTTATCTTGGTAACTAAAAAACTAAAACAGAGACACAACCCGAAAACATAATGCCTCTGGCCTTCGGCTGCGGTGGCATAAAAACTTCTCTACAGTAAAAAGTAATTCCAAAACACCATTCTAGACTCCCGCAATAGAGATCTTAAGCAATCACAATTTACATCTTATAAGACCCAACTGCTTCATTTATCAGTCATGTTCTCCTGAGCTTGGGAAGGATCCCTTATCAGGTACACCTGCCCCAGAGCTCTGTGGCCTGGGCGTATGCCCTTTGTCAGCATTTGATATGTTGGCAATGGGATTGGAAGGTGATGTGACTCCATTTGCATTTCACGCTCACTGACTTCTGGGCATTTTTAGGCAGGCTATTTAGGGGCAAATCAGCCTTAAATTGCAATCACACTAAGAGGTTTGACTCAAAACACTACAACCTGAAAAGCATTTTATGACCTTCTGTAATGCTGATGAGCAATAGATTAGCTGAGATGGCAATTGTGGGTTTAAAATATATATTAACAAACCACTTCATCTTGCCCAACAGGAACTCACCAATTTCCTACATCGTTTGCGCGAAAACAATCAACTTCAAGGGTCGTGTCCAAAGTGGTGGACATTTTAGCATGTGCTGCAATGACATAAAACTAGTCAACTTGAAATCTTATGGGGAGCACAAACCACGTGATTAGAATTTCTCAATGAACAGCCTTACTGGAAAAATGGAAGGTAGCAAAAATAAATAAAAAAACTGTGATAATCCATGGTCACCAATGGCTTCCCCCTGTTGGACATTTTGAAGCAGTCTCCAGTGCAGGCCTGAAACTGGACGTGCTGAATGTGTACCCGAGAGAGTAACAGTGTCTGCACCACTCTACTTTGCAGAAAACACCCTTTTAGGACAACATTCAAAAGGACTTGATTACGAGGGGATCTGATAGAGATGTTAAAGATAATGAGGGTAATGTATAGACAACATAAGTGTAGAATAATTTTTCAGTGGAATGGACACTGAAAGGACAAGTGGGGCACAGTTTAAGAGACAAGAAGAGGAGAGTTAGGACGGTAGTACAGCATGGATCTTTCGATCAGAGAGTGGCGAAATACATGGATTGGTCTCCCTGCAAGGATAATGACAGGAAAGTCAGTGGATACTTTTAAAATTGAGTTAGTCAGATATATAGAAGTAGTGGGGATTGGGGGAGTACTATTATGGATGGATCTCGTGGCCTCCTCCTGCGTTGAAGTTCCTTGTATAACCAGTAAGAGTGTGGGCTTTAAGGCACAGCCTGGTTAACATGCCTCCAGACGCCCGGGGGGATTTGGCGGCAGACCCCAGCTGTCCTAGAGGATTTCAAATTGCCATCCAAGACAATTGTCAGTCGTTTTTAAGTGCATTAATTGCCAAAAAGGGGGAGATGTGAAGGGGTTGGGGGGGAGGGAGGAATCAAACAAGAAAGAGCACAGGCTGGAAAGACTGGAAGAACACCAAAACAAAGTGGGAATAACAATTCAGAGCTTATTGCTCTGTACAATATAATGAAATCAAATTAGCCTGGCAGGAAGTGTGCTTTGAAGTTGGCCTTTGGTGATTATTTGCAAATGCACACGAACAGTCACTATTGAAGTAGGACATGCAAATACATATATATATATATATATATATATATATATATATATATATATATATATATATATATATATATATATATATATATATATATATATATATATATATATATATATATATATACTTGGGGGAAAGCCCATCAAAAATTATGGGGCCAAGAGCCAACCCACCATCACAGCACAGTTGTTAAACAATATAACTCACAGGATTGTGGATTTAATTTTGTTTCACAAAGAAATGTACGAGTATGATTATGACAACGGAAAGTTGTGACGATTATGAAAGTGACAACAGAATTTCAAATGGCAAATAAAACATTTCTGTATTCACAAGTCATGCTTTATCGGATTCTATCAGTTGCTGTATCAATGATGTTGACTAAAAAATAAAATTCATCCATCTTCCGCAAAAGTCGCATGAGATAAAGTGTTGATAGCTGAAAAGTGAGCCGAGCCATGCTATTTTGGACCGTTCTGAGGCTAGCAGAGTGGAGCCATGATGAGCCGTAAATGATATGACATGACATGACGGACTGTCTGAGCCATGCCATGTGCTGGACCGTGCTGTGACATGACATGACATGACGTGACGTATGCTGGATCGTAACGTGCCGTGGACATGATGCAACTTGTGTGGTGTGCCAGATCGTGTCATGCCGTGTCATGATGTGCCGTTCCGAGCAGTGACATGACATGCTGTAGAATACAACTCACAGGCTTGTGGATTTACTTTTGCTTCAAAAAGAAAAGTATGATTATTTGAGAAATATATCTATCATCAAATCCACAACATTTGAAAATCAATTTCAAATGACTGCAAATAAATATATCTGAAGACGACGATGGTTCACGAGCGGTATTTCACGATGTAGATTGTTTCAGAAGTCAAGGATGAGGCAATGTGATAATGTTTGACCAAGTTATAAAAATGATCAACATGATGTGGTACGAGCGACAGGTTATGAGCTGCAAAATGTCGGAAACCCGGTTTCGTTCAACAACTTTCAAAATTTGACCTTTGCATAACCTTTAAAAGGTCACAAAATAATGTTGTGGACATTAAAATAAGGAAACAGGATACGTGCTATAGCTTAATGGAGTTAGTTCGTCAAAGAAGGTCAAAACCCCGGTTCGATTCCCACAACTTTGAAAATTTGACCTTTGTGAACTTTAAAGGTGAAAGGTCAAGGATTATGACCTTTGGTGCAAAACTTCCTCCGGAACATTCCAGGAACAATATAACGTCATATAGGCAATATGGCATTTCGCACTCCTCGGATTATCCAGATTTTGATGAAATCAGCGTAAAAACAAATTTGAAGGGGCGCCACGGGCAAGGTGTTCGAGATAGAGCAAAATGGATTCAAGACTTTAGGTGGGGAATGACCTCAATATTATGCATAAAAAATAATGTCATCCTAGCTCTCAAAGTTTGGGCGGTCATATGATTTTTATGTCAAAATTCACAATTTTCTAAGTTTGTGACCTTGTGACCTTGACCTTGGGACGAAAATGAAAAATCGAGCTCCGTGGGGCTATGCAGGTGCCATTGGGCTAACCAAATACCGAAACCCCTGCCAAATTCGACAAACCCCCTCGGAGAAGATGGATTTTTTATGTCAGAATTCGCAATATTCTAAGTTCGTGACCTTGTGACCTTGACCTTGGGACAAAAATGGAAAAAAAAAATCGAGCTCTGTGGGGCTATGCAGGTGCCATTGGCCTAACCAAATACTGAAATCCCTGCCAGATTCGACAAACCCCCTCAGAGAAGATGGATATTTATTTCAAAATTCGCAATTTTCTAAGTTCGTGACCTTGACTTTGGGACGAAAATGAAAAAAAAAAATCGAGCTCCGTGGGGCTATGCAGGTGCCATTGGGATAACCAAATACCAAAACCCCAGCCAGATTCGACAATCCCCTCGGAGAAGATGGATTTTTATGTCAAAATTCGCAATTTTCTCAGTTCGTGACCTTGACCTCGGGACGAAAATGAAAAATCGAGCTCCGTGGGGCTATGCCGGTGCCATTGGGCTAACCAAATACCGAAACCCCTGTCAGGTTCGACAAACCCCCTAGGAGAAGATGCAAATTGAAATCGGCTACCCCCTAAAAACACGTTTTTGGGTGTGGCTCGGCCCATAATGGGCGCACCACGCCCATTCTCAGGAAAACACAACTAGATCACGATATAAACCTCCCACCAAAATTTTATCAGGATCGGATCAAAACCCACGGAGCTATGCTCGGGACAGACAGACAGAGAGCAATAACGAATATAGTGGTCACTTATTTTTTCGTGAAAATATTTTTTCATGAACCAACTAGCCAGGAGGCGACGATGGTTCGCGAACATTATTGAACAATGCCACGATAGGTACAATTGAGTTCGTGGAGGCTTTTGAGGAATAAGAGGTTCCCCAGAGTTCCCCAGAGGCCCTACTGTAAAAACCTATCTCTTCCGTCAAAATTGACCAAATCAAACCGGATTTTTTTATATGTTGTACTTATGGACATTACACACAGCTTCTAGGAAATGAAATTGAGAGAAAAAAAAATTGAGAAAAAAATAAAAATAAATAAAAAGTTAAAGTGTGTATGGCTCTGCCCACAAGGGGCGTGGGACGCCCCTCATGCAAAAAGACACAACTAGACCATGATATCTAGCTTATGTCCAAGTTTCATCAAGATCGCATCAAACATCACGGAGCTATGCTCTGGAGAGAGTCACAAACAGACAGACAGACACACAAACACAACGAAAATAGTGGTCACTGCTGGTGCCCGCGAACAAAATATGCATATATAAACAGATGTTTGGTACTACAGAACTTTAATATGGATACAAACACAACATAATAGTGATCGAAGCTTTTTGTGCTGCACTCTTCAGGGTAAAAAAATCGCAGAAAATGAAGAAGGAAGTGAAGGTGTGTGCTTTATACGCAGGTCTCAATAAGGTAGACGCTGATTGGTTCAACCGAAATGACGTCACGGTTAATCCGAACGCCCATTGGTCGGCTCATCATCTTCACCTCGAGCTCCCATTGGCAGGAGCAGAGTTCGTCGATGATTGACGTTTGCAACCAGATCCTGGAAAGAGGGGGGGATGGGTTTCCCCAAAGGTCCATTCACCATTTGTTCACCTTGTTCACCCCCATATCCTGGTTAACAGAACACAGAGGATTTGTTCACCTTGTAATCTTCCTGCTGAAATTGACAAAATCATGAATATACTCGGTGAGAATGGTTATCCTGAGCATATAGTTAAGAGATACACACACACGTTTCTAAACACGACAGAAGATCGGAAGATTGGTCCGGACAAATGTCCAGTCAATATCAGGATGCCCTGGAAAGGACAATAATCACGAAGGTTTGAAGTATAAGTCAAACATATTGTGTCCAACACGTTTCTGGCTGTGCAACCTCGAGTAATCTTTACCTCTTGCCGTTTGCTGACGTGAGTCAACAAGGATGTGCTACCCACCTCACAAACCAGCAATGTTATTTATGAGTTTAAGTGCTGATGTGAAGCTCAGTACATGGGCCGCACAACACTAAGATTGGCTGATGAGATCAAACAACACGTTCCCTTGGCGATTCGAAGAAAGATTGTGAGGGTTAGAACACAACCAGTGCGAGCATGGAGAAATATCCAGCAACCACCGGCCACTGTACCTGCTTCATCTGCCATTGCACAGCACCTGGTTGCCAACCCTATCTGTGCAGACCAGTAAAATGCAGATATGTTCAGGATATTGAGCCGAGGTCGGAGCTCGTTTCATTTACGTATGTTGGAAACAACCTTCATCCTTACCACCGATCCAATACTATGTCGTCAAAAGGAATTTGTACGATCTCTGTGTCTCTGTCAGCATGGAAGGATCAAGGGAAGTACGGTAACAAATGGTGAATGGACCTTAGGGGAAACCCATCCTCTCTTTCCAGGATGTGGTTGCAAACGTCAATCATCGACGAACTCTGCTCCAGCGAATGGGAGCTCGAGGTGAAGATGATGAGCCGACCAATGGGCGTTCGGATTAACCGTGACGTCATTACGGTTGAACCAATCAGCGTCTACCTTATTGAGACCTGCGTATAAAGCACGTGCCTTCACTTCCTTCTTCATTTGCTGCGGTTTTTTACCCTGAAGAGTGCAGCACAAAAAGCTTCGGTCACTATTATGTCGTGTTTGTTTGTATCCATATATATTACATATATATGTTGATGCACTTGGGGGAAAGCCCATCAAAAATGATGGGGCCAAGAACAAATCCACCATCACAGCACAGTTGTTAAACAACCTCATCCACACAGCCATGTTGATCGTTCCATGTGAGCAGCACCACACGGTTGCAAACAGCACCAAGCGCCGCAAGTGTGAGATCCGAACCAGGTGCCTTCTTTCTCAGGATCTGGAGCCGCCGTGAGGTTTTGTGTGAACAGTGCTATATGTAAACCATGTCGAGCACCGTATAACCACACAGAGTGGCATGAGTTTTAAATGTGATTTTAAAATGTGGTATTTAAATGCGAGATTTGAACAGATTGCCTCCTTTGACAGGTTCTGGAGCCGACCCAGAAGCACTGAGGTACCCCAAAATGGCTGAGCTAGTAGACTGATAACACTGAACAACAAAAATTTTTTACTGGAGATGTGTAAAGTGATTTAGACTAATTTGGGTATGCTGATTTCAAAAATCATAACCGTTTTGCTGTATCACGTCAGGATTTTCAGGAACAGAAATATTCCCATTGCCTAGAAGTCAGGATTTCAATGAAATTTACAAAAATTCATTTATTCATTTATTTCATCATGAATGCTTCAAAATTATAGAAATTACAGAAAAACTCCACTAGAATGTAATTAAAAATGCTTTAGGCATTTGGCTTTGCGTTTGTGCTGCTCTGTGTCAGTTTCACGATGCAGGAACCAGCAGAAATCGCCCATCATGTTCGGGTTGTGCCGCCCTTGGTAACGCGTCTCCATGAGTGAAATCTCTTGGTGGAATCGCTCGCCGTGCTTGTCCGAGACTGCTCCCAAGTTGTCAGGGAAGAAGTTCAGGTGCTGGTGTAGGAAATGGATTTTCAGGGACATCCTGGAGCCAAGTTTCCTGAAGGACTCCAGCAGCTGCTGCATTATTTCTTCATAGTTGTCCGCGCGCTCGTTCCCCAAGAAGTTGTCCGTCACAGCTTTGAAGCTCCTCCACGCTGCCAGCTCTTTGGGGTTTAGAGTTGTCGGAAAAGTTTCGTCCTTCATAATCTGTCAGATTTGCGGTCCAACAAAGACACCAGCCTTGATCTTGGCCTCCGACAAGGTGTTGCCAAACTTTTCCTTGAGGTATAAAAACCCACGCCCATTCAGATCCATTGCCCGTACAAAACTTTTCATCAAGCCGAGCTTTATGTGGAGTGGTGGAAGGAAAACCTTGGCTGGGTCGACAAGGGCGACATGCTTCACGTTGTGTCGACCAGGTACATGCTCTTTTCGCTCTTCCCAATCTTTCTTCGTCCAGTGATTCTTGTCGTCTCTGCTATCCCAGAGACAAAGGAAGCACATGTATTTCGTGTAGCCTGACTGCAGCCCTAACAACAGCGCCACCACTTTCAAGTCTCCGCAGATGTGCCAGTTGAAGTCATTGTACTTGATGGAATCAAGCAGCTGCCGCATGGTCTCATAGGTCTCTGTCATGCCGAACGCGTGAGCCAGTGGGACTGATGGTTTCTCGTTGCCATTGTGGAGCAAAACAGCCTTCAAGCTGTTCTTCCCCGAGTCGATGAAGAGGCGCCAGTCTGCAGGATCGTGATCACACCCAAGTTCTTTCAACAGACCGTTGATGTCACTGCAGAATGTCATCGTGTCTTCCATCTCAAAGAACTCAGCCATGTCTCTGTGACCTGCTCTGAACAAGGATATCTTGGTGTTAGGTTCAAGTAGATTCCACTGCTGCAGCCTTGATCCAAGCAGCTCTGCCTTCGCCTTTGACAGCGAGAGATCTCTTACAAGATCATTTAAGTCTCCCTGGTTCAGAAGGTGTGATTCTTGAGTGTCGGGTTCAAAAGGTTCATCATCACCATCCTCTTCACCACTGCTTACAGCTATGTTCTGATCAGCTGGAGGTGTTGGAACGGGGTTCTCGTCATCATGAGGCACAGGTTTACGAGCAGAGACGCAGTCAGCGTACTTGATGTGACCTTTATTCTTCTTGTTGAAGCCAGCGATGCTTGTGCAGCAGAAATAACAATCATCATGATGATTCTGCGGCTCACGCCATATCATGGGCACCGCAAATGGCATGCTCGTGCGCTTGCCCACCAACCACTGAGTCAAGGTTGTGTGACAGCTTGTGCAGCAGATGTGTGGTGCCCAGCTCTGTTCTTGGTCCCCCACCTTACACCCGAAGTAGTGAAAGTAGGCGGCCTTCATTTTCACTGCTGTAGATATACTTCGCTGTTGATCTTTTTTGGTATACCGACCACAGACATAACAGAACTTGTCAGGATGATTGGTACAGGAACGCCTACTCATCTTTATCTGAAAGAAAGAAATATAACACAAGTTAACAACAATTGTACGAAATAGACATGTTAAAGACATATGTAAATTTCATTGAAATCCTGACTTCTAGGCAATGGGAATATTTCTGTTCCTGAAAATCCTGACGTAATACAGCAAAACGGTTATGATTTTTGAAATCAGCGTACCCAAATTAGTCTTAATCACTTTACACATCTCCAGTAAAAAAAAATTTTTGAAATTTGTTGTTCAGTGTAAGTGACAACCCCTCTCGCCAACGGTACTGGTCTCGACTTGCTCCAACGTTGGGGTAAGGCACGGTGAGCCGTGCAATCTCTGCAAAGTGTCGATTTTTACGCCATTTTTTTCCCAGCATTCTTAGCATTTGATGCATTAATTTGCAACTTTCGGCCGAAATATGGTTCGTAAAGGTCGCAAAAGCAATTATGTTGTACACAAGACTCGGTTCGACAATAAAAGACGGGTCTGGGCTATCTTCTAATGCTTGGAATTCGCCGAGCTTCTCAAGATAGAAAAAAACTCTACGTGGTTAAATCTCTTCGATTTTGTAGTAAGAGGAAGAAGAAGCCGATCCTTCGGAAAAAGGGTCAAGCTGATGTGAAAAGGGTGATTCACAATCACTGCCGTGACATGCCCCGACCATGATAAGTGGCTGGAATTATGCAGGAGGGATGCAGCACCATTCTTCCACGAGAAAGTCAATCAACTGACACCTGTTTGATGGAGGTGGAAAACACTATCTCAGGGGTCATTCCAGAATATCCCATAAATGTCCGATTGGATTCAAATCTGATGACTCAGAAGGCCATGACATATGGATAACATCAGTATCATGCTCATCAAACCATTAGGAGACCACATGTACTCTGTGGATGGGGGCGTCATCATCCTGGAAAACAGCCCTCAGCAGGAAAGAAATGTTGCAACATGGGATGAAGATGATCACGAAGTGCCATAAAGTAGTGATTGGCATTGACTTTGCCTTATAAAGGAATGACTGCATCCAAACAATGCGAGAAAATGCACCCCACAACATTGCAGAACCTCCAGAACCCTTCACTGTTGGAACCAAGCACTCAGCGTTGTAGAATTATTTTGGTTGATGCCACACGTGCACTCCTCCATTTGTGTAGAACATGATGAAGGATGATTCAACTGATCATATCACATTTCTCCACTGCTCTGCAGTCCACTGCCTGTGCTCTTTGCATCACTGGACTCATAAAAGTGCATTGCCAGGTGCAACGAGCAGTTTGTGCACTGCAATCTGAATGTGGAATCCTGCCATATATATATATATATATATATATATATATATATATATATATATATATATATATATATATATATATATATATATATATACATATATATATATATATATATATATATATATATATATATATATATATATACATATATATATATATATATATATATATATACATATATATATACATATATATATACATATATATATATATATATATATACATATACATATATATATATACATATATATATATACATATATATATATATATACATATATATATATACATATATATATATATATATATATATATATACATATATATATATACATATATATATATATATATATATATATATATATATATATATATATATATATATATATATATATATATATATATATATATATAGTTACGGTTGTGGAAATTCACAGAACACCAGTCAGGTTCCCCAGAGGTCAGTTATTTCGGTAAGTGTGTGTTCCAGGTTAGAATTCCCCACCAATGTATAACGGGCTGTGAATCTTTGAGGTGGTGTTATTCTTTTCTATCTTTTATTTCAAACAAACAGCATCTCTTCAACGACACCACTACAACCACGCCACATCCACCACGCCACCTCCACCACCACCACCACAGCATCTCAACAACCACACCATCCCCACCACAGCGCCAACCACACTCCAACCACAACATCTCTACAAACGAAAAGCACACTCCCAGAAAGCCACCCAAAGTAGAGAACAAAAGGGACGGTTACAAAAACCAAATGCTCCGAAGAGAGACAGCCGAGGACTCCTGGGATCCCCCCCCCACCCCGCCATCAGGGAGGTAGGAGTGGCGGATCCAGTCTGGGTAAAGGTTTAAAGGTGAAAGAGGGGAGGGCGCTGATTTCGGGTGAAAAAGCCCCCGGCGGACCCTCCCCTTGGAGCGATAAAAAGCCGCGTTCGCTGGCCAAAAAAGCAGTTGGCAGTGGGAGTGAAGAGACGCCCCATTGAGAGCCGGAAAGTTCGGAGTTCGGAGTGTTGGAGTGCGGGCAGTTGGTTCGCTGGGGGTTCGCCAGCGCAACCAGGAGGCCAGAGTCTACATCCGTTCACTCCTCCAGCGCGTCGTCGGCTAAGCCAGGCCACAGTGGAGGCCGGACGACCAAGGGAGCCAGTCGGAGCTCGGGGGTCCGGACAAAGACACCGAGGGTCGCCGAACAATGACCCATCGAGTCACCACAAAGGTGGCCAGGAAACCCGCCCGGTCTCTTGGAGACCCTTCGGTGATCTCGGCTCTGAGAAATTATAAAGGCTCACGAGCCCGGTTCTTTCTTTCTTGGGTTTTGGATAAAAGTCTGTGGTGCCTTGTCTTCCTAAGTAGAACTGATTAAGTGCATGGTTGTGTACATGATAATAGACATCGGCTGTAGGTTTTTGCTCGTGTCTTGTCCCTGAGTCCCCATCGCTTCAGACTGCTTACGTGTAAAAATAAATACCCCTATTGTTTGAATGTTAACCTGCTCGTTGTGTCACTTTCTGCCATTGACTGCCATGATGCGTTCGGAATATTAGCTGGCTGATTATCAAGCTGATAAAACGTACATCTGGTCTGACGGGACTTGGCGATATAAAACCGCTCGGCCATCGCATATGGAACGAGCTGCTTAAGCGGCTCGTTTTCGTGCAGGCCCCATCGAGGTATAAACTCCGGGTATCTATGTCTGCGCCAATAATTAGGTACATCGACAATTCGGCGATCGACCCTGTTGCGCGTGGACAGAGGGATTGACTGGTTTATGGTGTGTTAAAAACACCCAAAGCTGGGGTTCGGCGTTGATCCGGAAACTACGACGAGATTGAGCGTTTGGTGGGCGCGCACGGCCACAATTGCGCTAAGGCGGTCGTCCGCAAGCTGAACGGGCAGAAATCTACAAATAAATATATATATATATATATATATATATATATATATATATATATATATATATATATATATATATATATATATATATATATACATATACTGTATATTTTACCAGAATCGACTGCATCAAGAGATAAAATAGACATTGATATGAGATTTGCACCTGATAGTTGAACTTTCATGCTGCCAAAAAATTAGTTCACCAACTGGGTTGAAGCCAATTCTTTACAATATTTCAGCTACAATGCTGAAGAACCAGGAACAAAATGACTCAAACAAATTGATGGGATTCAAACCTGTGCTCTTCACATGTAAGGAATACTTGGCCATATACTCGTATATCGAAAGAGCTGCATAAACCCAAACCTGTAAAACCTATATAGGTTGATCGTATTGGTGTTTTTTTTTTCTCTTGCTTGCACAAAGTGACTTTTCATCACAATTAAATTCTGGAAATTATTACCTGCCTGGGATTAAACAGTTCAAAAGGGTTTTTAAAAATTTGCAACCAATGATTATACGTGAAAAGGAATGGCTTTCACCCAGGCTGAAATGGCTCGATTCCCAACATGCACACCATGACACAGAGCATGCTACTTCCAACGGATTCACACAAAAGCTATTGGAAGCAAAGGATTAAAAAAAAAACATTCTGCAGCCATGGACACTTCTTCACACTGCCAAAAACACACACACACACACACACACACACACACACACTTCCAAAATAAGTTTCATAAAGCTTTCTGAGAAAATAAAGGAATAAATAATCTGAACAGAGACCTACAAAACGCAACACAACAGTAAAAGGTGGTTACAAATCTGTGTGGAGTTATTAGCTCCATCAAACACTGTCCCAGCGACTGCTGGCAAGAGAAAATGTCAAGTGGCACCACATGTACACATTAACATTCGTTGGGATCAAAACCAGAGAGCAGCCACATCAGGTCTGGGCCAAAGCATAGGGATTTTGAAACAATAATAATTTAATAATAATAATAATAATACAAGTTTCCTTGTAAGGAACTTCAATGCAGCAGGAGATCATTGAGCCCACCAAAGCCTGCACCATGATTGCCAACATATGGATCTTTGTCTTTGCTCCATCTTTTATAAATGATGATCAAAGGAGGAGCCCGGTAGGCCGAGCAAAGCCTATGCCTTACACGAGTACAGCAAGCCTATGGTTGTTTGTACATGCTCTATCCATTTAAATGCTGAGCATTAAGCAAGGAAGCAGCACATACCATTTTTAAAGTCTTTGGTATGTGTGGTGTGACTCCGCCAGGGTTCAAACCACCGAACTCCCAGACTCAAAGCAGATGCTCCAACCATTACACTACCGAGTCTGGGATAATGCAGCAGGTAGTGGCAGCAGAAAGAGCACAAAGGTTGAAATTCGATTTAGATAGATGCCTCTGTACATTGGAGATGGAGGCATACTGGGATATTGGCAGGACTTGTAGGTAGCTTGTGTTGGTAACTGGTGTTGGTGGAGTGCAGGCATGATGTGCTGAATGGCCTCCTTCTGCACCAAAGTTCCTTGTCCTACATCCTTATAATGCTATTATTGCTTCAGTATGTGCATGCAGTTATGGCAGCAAATAGGTTTTCTTCGGCTTGAACCTTCCTAAAGCCAAATCGGGTTTCCAGCAGAAATAAAGAACACTCCAAACTAATTGAGCGCAAAGTTACGAATGATTTGTGTAATTACATGCCGTAAATTGGTTATCGACCAATGAGAAAACACAGCATCCACCAAGTGAAACTGCAACTATCGTGATGACTCTGCAATGAATATTTTCTCCCTCATCATTTGCAATGCAATCTCATATTTATCACATCGAAACGGTACAAGCTATGCTTGGGGAAGTAAAGCTTTGCTTGGAAGTGCACATTTGGTTCAGATACGACGTAGCGTTTATTCCGGCTCCAGGCATCAGAGGAGAATTAAAAAGGCTCCCACAATAAGTCATGCCAGCAAGGTCATTAGTCCAAGATCACCGGACCCGATGGCCATGCCGCAGTTGCAATGGTGCCTTTTATTTGTAAAGCAAAATGAACCGAGCTTTAATTACAAACTTTACAAGCAATTTCCTATCACCCAATTAATCTTTGTTACTCCAGCATCGCAGACTGGTTTAGTGGACTAGGTCCTCTTTTGCCTCCTTTCTGGTCTTGCTTTCTGGTCTTGCACGGCTCTGCCCTTTCTGTGCTGTCCTCCTCCTCCTCCTCCTCCTCCTCCCTCCCCCTTTCCCCAAAAAAGGTTTCTCCCAAAGCATAAAAGTGTTCTGCTAGTAAAACTCCCAAAATCCAGGCTCATCTGTTCCTCTTTTCTCTCACCTGTGGAACAAACCTCCTCAGTCTCTTCAATCTTATTCCTCCCTCCAGGGCTTCAAGGTGGCTGTTCACCTCTATCTTAGATCACCCCCAAACCTATGATTTGAATGCAGGTTCAAATCCCACATGATCTCTTCTACCCTCATTAACCCTCCCCTTCCTTTCCAAGTCAGTGTGCTTTCTCTTCTCTCCCTCCAACCAACTTTCAATTTATTTGTTACATTGCTGTTTCATCTCCAGCTTCCTCTTTCTGTTCTTTCAGCTTCATTGCTGTGTTTGAGTTTGCATCCTGATTGTTCACCCCCACCTGTATTCCCCTGCCATTACTCTCTCATCCATTCTTCGTCTAAGTGCCCCCCTCCTCCTGTTGTGTCCCTTTAAGCCACTGTTGATGTGTTTCACTACTTTTCGCTGCATTCTGGCTGTAATGTATTCTGTTCTGTATTTTGGCTCTTCCACAATCGTTGACTTTGTATGAAGGAAAATTTAGAGCAACATTAACCGAGTTATAAGACTGTTCACAGAAAAAAAAAAAAATCAGTATTGTACATAGCGAGGGAGAGCAGTAGAAACAATGGAGACAGGCCGACGAGAATCAAAGAAAATTGAATTTTTTTTTTTTAATGTATTCAAAATAATTAAATTATTCCCCACAAGCCAAAAGTAAAACGAAACAAAATACACAATTAAAATGGAAATGAAATGCTGTACTTCAAAACAATGGTGAGTAAATGTTTATATTTTGCATTTTTATTACGGTAGGTTTTAGGATTGATTTTGATATTTTAATTACAGTGAACCCCTGGCTCATGTGACTGGGAATGCAGGTTCAAATCCCGTACACCACATATGTATTTGTCCGTTGTCGATACTTATGTCCTTGTAATCCATGACAAGGTACACCGATGCCTCCCAAAGTATGTCCTGAATGCAATGTAAAGTACAAAGTCCTCCATGAGCCTTTAGTGAAGGAAAAAAATAAGTAAATAATTAATTGGGCATTCATGTGAAATCACCCTTTTACCGTTCTAACCACCATTGTTATAGTAACAGCCCCCCCCCCCTTTAAAAGAAACACCAACAATATTTTTTAAATTAAAATATCGAACATTTTGACTCCAAGGATAATAAAATAAATCAGAAATTCCACAATCAGGGGAGAAAAGGTGTTCAGGAACAGAAAGGCTACTTAGAAGCTAATGGAACTATGCACGTGATGCAAAATTGGGCAGACGTGATGGAATAAAACAATTCATTTGACTTGTATACATGTACAATCGGCAGCGTCGGCTGTGCCATTGATCAAGGAGGAATAAAACAAAAGGGAGTTTCAGTGCAAAGCATCGCTCGATTATTCCGAGAAGCTTATTCTCTTTTAAGCGTGTTGGGAAAAAAAGCAAGACTGGACATCTAAATGGCAAATACATCACACCAAGTCACTAATCCTCCCATCCTGCCTGAAACACACTCCATCGCCCCTCGAGGAGGTGGAACCTCTTGAATATAATCATCTCACATTCAGCCATTTTCTGTCTCGGAATGATCACATTGTCCTCAAAAGAATCTCTCCTGATTGGCGATCTTATACTGAGGTCAATTTATTCCTCGACACCCCGAGGCTCTTCATTCGCAGCACACTTGAGTGCCGCCACCCATTGTGGGAGGGTGGTTCGGCATCTCGTACTTGCCACCCTGGTACCTGCCAAAGCATTCGACATTTGTTGGATTCTCCAGGCAACAATCAGAGCCCAAGGGTCTGCCCTTTTCGAAATCTAGATGGAGTTGTGCTCTCTCGGTCATTTACTTGCTGTTGTCTGGTCTGGCACCTCTTCTTTCCCACATATGCAACATGCAATATTCAGCATACCACACACGTGCAGACGCACCCGCAACCTTGCGGCCCTGTCTAATTTAGGCTTCAACTCATTTGTTTTACTTTTCTTGAGCAAGTGGAATCACCCTCACCCCACCCGGCCTTGTTGGCCACTCACATCCGTTGCTCAAGAACTCCACAACAGCAGCAGCACAGTCATTTCAAGTCACCCCCTGTGTGTATCCACAACCTTTTTACTCTGTCTTGACAAAGCAACTCCACTCACCGTGGTCTACACTCTTATTGCAACACGCTAATGATGCTGAAGTGTGGAAATACAAAAAGCAGGCTACACTACAACTTGTCACAGTGATAGAAGCTTAAACGCCGACATAGAATATTCCAAACCAATTTCAAGAGCAATTTGCACTTAGCACTAATTGCTTTTATCCTCTAGTACACAGACCAAGCCCCACTTGGCTGAATACCAAGGCAATCAATAAGACTTACAGGGTTTCCACAAAGCATTGTAATGCTGCTTTTGTCAAACGTAAGGCCAACGAAGCTTGCCTAAAAAGGCAAAATTGTTCACCGTTTAGTGTTGCTCACAATCTGTGTTCAAATGTCACATCGCCAACACAAAACTTGGTCATGAATCGAGTTCTTAAAATGAAGGCCGAGCCTCAATCGGTTTTAGCTCACTCGCGTAAGTTATCAATACAGTCGTTTGGATTTTGTCAAATGTACCGACTTAAACTTTGTAAGATTTCTAAAACATCGAAAATCATGTGGTAATGGTAGTTGAGTGGTGAGAATACTGGATTGGTGTATTTAAGGTTGTGGGTTCAAGCCCTCTGAAAAGCAACATGATTAGCATTTTGGATTCCAAGTAACTGGAAACCAAGCTACTCTCAGAAGAATTCTGTTGTGATCAGATTGTTGAAAAGGAATCAAACCCACGCTAGACATTAAAAATAATAATTGCTAATCCCAGCAAACAACTTGACATCTGTGTTGGTGGCACAAGACAATAAAAACAGGAGAATGGTTGAAGCTATCCACCATTTTGGTCTTTACCATTCATCGGGGCCCACTCTTTTATTTGTTTTTTTGCTCCGATGAAGGGTAAAGTCCAAAAAGTCAGCACTTTGGGATCATTTACAGTGGATAACTTGAACCATGTTTTTTCTATGTTTCCAGACTAGACAGCTAAAAAGTAATAATATGACCCCTGCACCATCCTGTTGGACAAGGGCTATGTGTATGGCGCCGCTTAACCAACCACGGTGAGGTTTTCATGCAGAATGAACAATCTTTCCTCTTTCTTTTTGCAGTAACCTGCACAAACCTGGAGCAGCTTTATGAAAAGACCCTGCTGGCTCACTAATGACCCAAATATAGGACATCGAGAAATGTGTAATTGTCATGGCTGCCTCTCCATATCTGCTGCTTCTTATTTTATTATTTGTTCCCTTACAAGGTACTTCAATGCAGGAAGAGGCAATTAGGCCCATCGAGCTTGTGCAATGGTTGTTTGTCGATATTCTATCGTTTTTAAATGCTGAGCATCAAACAAGGAAGTAGCACACATAATTTTAAAAGTATTTGCTATAACTCGGCCAGGTTATGACCTGCCGACCTGGTGACCTCCCAGACTCAGAGCAGGGCCGCTTTAACCATTATACCACCGAGTCTGGTAAATGTCTCCATTTTAGAACATATTCAATAATAATTGATAAACGGTATTTTATTTTTCATTGTTTCTTGCCAATCACTTGTCCAGTTGCATTGTTGATTTAGTGGGGATTGTAAGAAGGATTATATATGCGGCTCAAAGATTGGATCTTTCTCCTTGTAATTTGATATTGTATTGTGTTTTACCTCCTCAGCTAGTTTCTATATTATACAATGAACTTAGGTATACGATAACAATAAAACTAGTCATACCAATAATATCACACCTACTCAGCTGGTTTCTATATTATACAATGAACTTAGGTATACTATAACAATATAACTAGTCATACCAATAACATCAAGTTGATAAGGGGAACTTATTTCTCCCAGGCGGTTGGAGACACGACACATGTTGCTGCTGCTGCTTTCTGGGTGTACATTACGCAGGCCAAGCGTCCAGGGCTTCTTGCTTGTGGTGCGGCCTGGTGGAGGTGGTAGCGATGGGGGTGGCAGCAGCTGATCATCCTTGAACCAGGTGATGTCGGGCCGTGGCCTGCCACTTACAGCACACTTGAGACGCCATGAGGTCCATCAAAGCCTGCACTATTATTACCAACCTATGGTTGCTTGTCTGTAATGTATCCTTTTAAAATACTGAGCGTCAAGCAAGAAAGCAGTACGTACCATTTTTAGTCTTTGGTATGACTCGGCAAAGGTTCAAACCGCCGACCTCCCAAACTCCGAGCGGATGCTCGAGTATTGAACCATTATGCCACAGAAGCTGTTGATCCTCTTCCTTCTTATGCAACAAGAGGATGCTGGTTTGCATCTTTTTATCTGGGGGCAAGGCTGTGTCACTGATGCAGTGCCCCCTGCAGGTTAAATATTTAACTTGGAAATTCGGCCATGGTGCTGGCGGTATTTCGCATACTCTTCATGTAGAACACCATGGGATCTTCAACGTCCAAGCAATGCCAGCAGTCAGAACACCCAGTTTAACGTCTGTCCGAGCTATTAGGGTTAGGCCTGCGAAACACCACAATGACAGTTTATAGTTGGGTCAAGATGCAAATGCAGGCGAAATAGCTAAAAGGAGAGTCATATCTGCTTGACTCTAGCTCATACAGGATAGTGTATAGCAGATTTCCTGTTGGTCAGGATCCATGCAGCCATTATGGACAATGGGACAAATGGTTTCTGGCCCCACAACAGTGGAGGAGATTATACTTGAGACAAGACTTCAGTTTCCCTTATACATTTCAAGTTGTATTTATAGTTTAGGATTCAACGATAGTGGGAGATGCATTCACATAAGCATTGCTTGGCAGACAAAACATCACACAGTGTTTGTTTTCATCACACTACATGATGGATGTGCAGGCATCATCCAACCATGACCTGTTTGTTCCTGTGTAACATGTTTTTTAATTTGTAGGTTTAACACAACAATGGAAAACAAAAAACGTTGCAATGTATGTGTGGAGTAAAAAAAAAAATATATATATATATAAATATATATATAAATATATATATATATATATATATATATATATATATATATATATATATATATATATATGTATATATGAAACAGAGCACAGCATCACACTCAAGATAACAAAAAAACTTCCTCATTTCGGCCTTCTCTTGTGAAGGTGAAAAGTCTATTTCAACGTGTGCTCATTGTATTCATGACAGAAGGTGAAAGGCCCCACATGTGAGATTTCTTAAAGGAATATCGAGTCAGCTTTAATCACATTCATTAGCAACTTCTTAGGGAGAGGCATTCTTTCGAGACATTTAATTGGCCCAAAACAGGTGTTTGAGATTAACTCGTCTTACTCATACTTTCTTTAACAAAGGCATATTAGGTAGTCCGAGGGAAAAGTTAGCCATTGAAGGAAACGCACATGTCCTCTACAATCTATTAAGAAGTAATGCCCCCCTCCCCCACCCCACCCTTCCTTCCCCAAGAGTTTGTCAGATCCGGAGAATGTCTGTATAAGTAGACTTCAAAAACCGAAAGGAGATGCTTAGTCCTAAAGCAAGGAGGCCTTTTATTTATTTCACAAGATAAATAGCGTGTACTGCACTGTATTGTAATAACTAGTGTTGAATTTGAGAAGATTCCTGATGTTTTGCGATGAAGCACCAATCATAATGTTATTAAATGCTTCAAGACAACCGCCTTTATGACAACAGCTATTGCCAGCAATTTGAATCAATTCACTAATACGTATTTCTCAGACTCCAACAGACTGTGACAGATTTAAAAAAAAAAAATTCTTATCATCAAGGGAGCTTTGAGTCACAGCCACTTTTATTATCACCTTCAAACACCGTCGTGAATGTGCCATCTGAGTTTGTGCATTACCATTTCGCCATCAAAAGCACCGCCGCTCGAAAAAAGGAATCATGAAAGTTCGGAATGGTAAATAGTAAACGTCACATTTCACCACGGATCCAAACGGGTCATTCACCCTCTTTCCATCTTCAAAAATGGAGCAGTAACAAATGGTAAGTTTTGGCTTTAAATTTTAAAATGCACAAAAACAGCATCTTTCAACACAAGGGATTCCTCACGTCGACATCAAACGGCGCAACAGATTTCACTGAGAGTGCTAAATGAATTGCTTTCATCCTGCACAGGCTGTGTGCACAACTGCTGAACGAGTCTTATCTACTCTGCAACACCCTAACGCAATCGTGGGTTTTTTTCTCATTCTCATTCATTGACAATTTTGGTTTCCTAAAGCCTAATGTCCCTTCATAACCCATTAATCACTTAGCCTCCTCTAGTACCTGTCCTCTTAAATGAAACCTAGTTCATAGTGTATCCTCTCCTTTGTGAAGGTTGAAGGAAACAATGTTTTTGGCATCCTTCTTCCTAAACTCACATATCTTTCTTTAAGTCCTTTAACCACAAGACCACAAGCATCTTGAAAGTAATTTTCAGATACAAGTCCAATTTTATTTTTGGTTTGGCGAACTTTCAATTAAAAAAAATTTAAATTCAAGAGTATGCATGAAGAAAAATAGCACCGCAAAGAGGGCATAACCCCTCAGCCCCTTGACGCAAAGCAATTTCAAGATGGTGGCCATATTGAAAATTGCAGCACGCCCATTTTCAAAAGGAACCTTCCTCTACCCAACCCCAACACACCCAGCAAAAATGGATTTAATCGGACAAGGCGTTCTCCTCGAAATTGACGGAAACCAATTTCAAGATGGCTGCCGTGGCGGCCACAGTGAAAATCGCAGCGCACCCATTTTCAAAAGGAACCTTCCTCTACTCAACCCCAACATACCCTGCAAAAATAGATTTCATCAGACAAGGCGTTCTCCTCGAAAATGACGGAAACCAAAAGTTGACGGAGGCCCGAACACCGAAGTATGAACTTTGACCTCTGTGACCTCGAAAAGTAGGTCAAATCAAAAACCCGGGTTATATATCATGTATCCTCATTAGATATACCTGTGATAAAAATTTGGCGATGATCCAGCCATTCGTTCAGGAGAAATAGCCATTTCTAGGTTTTCAGTTTTGGCCCCCTGGTGGCCAAGCCGAGAATCAAATTGCGCTCATTATCGAAAGGAACCTTCCTCTACCCAGCCCCAACACACTGCAAAAATGGATTTAATCGGACAAGGCATTCTCCTCGAAATCGACGGAAACCAATTTCAAGATGGCTGCCATGGGGAGGCCACATTGAAAATCGCAGCGCGCCCATTTTCGAAAGGTACCTTCCTCCACTCAACCCCAACATACCCTGCAAAAATGGATTTAATCGGACAAGGCGTTCTCCTCAAAATTGACAGAAACCAAAAGTTGACAGACGGACGCCCGGACAACGCCTGTGACGACAATACCCCTTTGCCCAATTCAGGCTGAGGGGTAAAAACAAAAAAGTTTTTCTAAACAACAAAACAATTATGGAAACAACAAAAGCTCCTACCCAGTGTTAGCTACAATGTTTGCCAAAGTACAAACAACAAGTAATCTAAAATTTAATGGACATATGTGTTCCTTGGTCCTTAAAGGGTTAACGGTATACTTTTTCATAGTCTTTCCCAAGTAGGTGCTCATTTTTCTGTTGAGAGAGTTATGGTGAACAGGTAGCATGACAGAAAAATAAAATATGAATTTACAAAACTTCATATTTATTGCTCAGACTTGTTTTGAGTAAACCTTTTGTGTTTCGAACCAATTTGTCCAACTGCTCTTCCATTCCTGACATGCTTAAAAGAGAACAAGCTTCTCAGAATAATCTAATAATAGTTTCAATCATAATATCCAGTTGATTCTTCCTTCATCCACAGAGTTGGCACAGCCATCGTCACCTTTCCTGGGCTATGATGAAACTAAATTACATTGTACTCAATGTTCAGGCAATTCCAATGAGAAAGAACTTCTTAATTCAGAAAGACAATTAATTTTACCTGCAGTAAAACAATGTTCAGAGCCAAAATAGGTTTCACCCTAAACACAGAAATAAGACTAGAGGGGCACTTGGTGGAGCGCATACCTCCGCCACGCAAAGCCTAATCCACAAGAACGTATTGGGCTCAATAAATTTTTGAAATATCATGCTATACAGTATATCGTTTTTGGCCCAATCTCTCCATGGAGAAGAATCACTTTAACAATTAAATAATTCTCGTATCCAGATTCGATTCAGATCTTCACCAAAATCGAATCAATTCGACCTTGTCACACACCCAACCTATCCACCAAGTTTCATCCAAATCCATCGACATAATACCATGCTTGTGGTAGAACCTTAATGCCGTCAATACAGAAGTCTTTGGGATGGGCACACAGCCATCTCAGGGCATATGCTTTGACATCTTCATTATCCTTAAAATCAATCACTTATATGTTTTTCAAGTGGTCCAAAGAGATAAGAATCACAAGGTGAAAAATGTCGACTACATGGAGAATGATTTCAAATTTCCAAACACATCTCTGCCCAAGTTGGCGTGGTAAGATTTGCCATGTGAGGCAAGCATTATTGTATCATAAAGTCATGCTCTGATGAGAGTATATCTCGCCGTTAGTGGGTCGCCAAAATAGGTGACCCTTATTGTCAGTAATTCTGTCTTTTTGTTTGGATGTTTGTTCGTTTGTCATAAGCATAATTGGTAGTAAACGTGGGCGGATTTTGACCAAACTCGGGTGGTAGGTACATCTTATGACCGAGTGCTTTGGAAATTGTGATGGTTGTTAGGGACACTTTGGTTCCCAAGCAACAACCGAAAAACCTTCAAAATCGGTACCGTTCACACAAAATCAATTCCGAAAGCCATTATCCCACGTAGGGTTATGAAATTTGGCACGAATGATCTACAGGTGATGCTCTATCACATATATTCCGGTTTTTGTGATATATGGAATACTTTACCTGCAGCGCCCCCTACAATTAGGGTATGTGTGAAAATTGGCGACAATTGAAGGCCCCCTAGCGACCAGGTGAGTGTATCGATACGAATGAAACTTTGCAGGTTCATGGTACTCAATGAGTACTACAACTTTGCCTCAGGACATATTGACCGATTTCGCTTAGGTCAGGGGTCAAAGGTCAATTGGTGCAAAAAATCGATAATATGCGAGAGCTGGAGGTGCCTTCGCGCCAAATGCTACTCCTCCTAGGGTTATGGTCGGATGGTCACGAAAATTCACACTAATCCTCTGGAATACATTGCGCACAAACGATCGAGCCGGATTTTCGATTTAGATCTTTGTTCACCCACAGCACCCCCTCGAACTTTGGGGATTTCCGATTTCAAACCGCATTTTCGGTACTTTTCATTCAAATGGATACCGAGTAGTTATCAGTAGATGGAACTGGATGAGATTTAATCTTAAGGTGATTCCCTATCCGCTATATGACATCCATTTTGCTCTATATGTTATAGTTTCCATGCTCGGCGACCCATCGCCGCCTACCGGCTTGTCTAACTTATGGCTTGTTTCACTTCATTGCATAACAAGTTATTATAATACTGCACATTGATTGCTGTCCCAATTTTTAAGAAGCTCTACGATTAAATTGTCAAGGATCCACTTAAACTACCGCCACAAGCTTTCCGGCTGACCCATTAACTTTTTGGTGGTGGGGACCAACAAGATTTTCACTCAATGCTTGCTCACTTTGACTTTGGCAGGAAATGATGGACCGAGGTCTCTTCCGGTCACCATAGTCTTCAAGAAAGCAAAATTATAGTTATTTTCGATTGTACCTTTCACAAAGATACATCTCAAGGCAATCGAAAGAGCTCCCTCCCTCTCTCTGGTAGCATTTCAGGAGCTTTGTTGCAATTGACACTTAATCAAGCATGATGTCCTTTGGTACCATACCTTGCAGTTTACGCGAACTATCAATGACATTCAACTATTCTGCAATTTCATGTGTACCAATCTGGAAAACTCCAAATATAACCTTTTAATACATTTAACACTTCCTTTCATTTTTAAAATTTAATTTAATTTAACTTAATTTAACATTTCAATACATTTAACTTCAATACAATCAGCAACAGCACAGACAAAACAGGGCCAAGAAGGTTGCATTATGTGGGAATTGTTTAAGCTACAACTCCCGCCAACTTTTATTGGGTAATAATTCAAAGGGCTTAAGGGATGTTATTTTGGAGTTCTCGCTTTCGCATTTGAATCAATCCCGACCTGGAAGCTCTCGAGGACCCTGTTCCTTTAATGGGTGAGTTACTCACCATGAAGCATTGTTTTAATTTCAATTCTTTATGTTTAGTCTTTAAGTTTGTAAAACTGTTATTTTAATCCAAACTCAAGGCAGATTAGTGTTCCTGGTAAAACACAATCCAACCAGATATCTGAAATCACAAAGCCATTGCCTTGGTTAAGACTCCCGCACACAGGGAAGGCCTACCCTTGGCCTACAATCCAATTATGGCAATATTTTTTCAGACCAACATATGACCATGATCATAAACATTTTAGGGATAGAGTGTAAATTAAGAAAATGTGTTTCCATCTAAAATCTATCCAAAAAAACTCAACATCATGAAAGTCTGAGGAAAATTATTCAAGTTATGATCAAAAAGGTGTTTTTTGTTAATCAGGTCACAAACCAAAAAAGTAGGTCAAGGTCATTAATCAAATATCAGATGTACATCATCAGTGCAGGTCCACTATTATCATGTAAGAACATCTTGGAAGGCGAAGCGGACTTTGAGATTCCACATTGGCAAAATTGAGCGATGGAAAAAAAACGTGTTTTTTTCTTTTCAATTGAATTGTGGTGAAAAATGTTAAAATGTCTATAACTCGGTCATGACCTTTAAATTAGATCAAGGTTAAAAAGACAACTCTGCATAATTTTCTATTCGCATTATTGCTGTAAAATTCCATTCCAAAAGTCCCAGCTGGCTCCAAGATACAGTTTGGCAATTGGGAGTGCAGGAAGGGGAAAATGAAAAATAAAAAACCCAAAAAGGTGGTTTAGTTCTCCTTGGGGTCTAAAACGTTGGAGTACCATTAAAAATTGGGGGTGCTTATTAACCAAGCAAGCACAAAGCAGGGTAAAACGAATGATTTATTATGTTTGTCTGTCAGTCTATGATCGAGTAACTACTTAATTTCAATTGAACTATATATTTTGAACACTGTGGAACACAAGATACTTTGACTCTGAAATTGGCAAAACTGTGTGCCATTTCGTTTCTCGGCATGTACCGTATTTTCACGACCAAAAGGCGCACCGTGCCAAAAGGCGCAGTCTCAGTTGTGTGTGCCGTTCCTGTATTTGACACACACATAAGGCGCTCCTCACGATAGGGCGCGGGTTTTTTTTTTTTTTTTTTTTTTTTTTTTTTTTTTTTTTGTATACCTTGGTCGAGGCTCGTATGAGAGCTAACACACAACTCACAGCAAGGAGGCATGAGACAAGAGGGGCGGGAGTGGAAGGGACAAAACAGTGGGGAACAGACACATTAGGTGAACTGTGGAAGGGAGTGGGATGGGGATGGGACGGGGAACATGGCGAGGGGAAGATGGACATTAAAGGGACTTTCAGGAAGGAAAGCAGGAGAATTGAAGGAAGTGGGCTTGGGTGGATTATCGGGGTAGAAAAGATCGAGGATTTGGATGGGGGAAGATAAGAGGTGGTGGTGAACAGCTGTTTTGAAAGCCTGAAGGGAAGAATGGGAAAGAATAGAGTGAGGAAGTTTATTCCAAAGGCGGGAAAAAGAGGAATGAAAGAGTGAAGATGAGCAGTGATTCGTGATTTTGGTAGTTTTACCAGAAGGGGGTTGTTGGCGGACCTTGAGCGCCCTGTGGAAATGTGGTTGGGACAAATCGCAGAGAGAGCAGGGGGGGCAAGGCTGGAGAGGAGTCGGTAGAAGACAGAAAGACCACCGACCAACCTGCGGTGATTGAGTGAGAGGCCCAAAGACTCAGCTTCATTGCGGGAGATGCCAATGATCTTAAAGCCCTGGTTTCGACAGCGTGAAGTCGAGAAAGGTGGGAGGCAGGAGCACCAGCCCAGAGGGGAGAGCAGTACTCCATCAGGCTACGGACAAAAGCTTTGTAAGTGGTCAGGAGCTCAAGAGGGCCGAGGAAGGACTTTGCACGACGGAGGATTCCCAGTCGGCGACTGGCTTTTGAGGCAAGGTTGGAAATGTGACTTTCCCAGGAAAGGTCATGGCAGATAGTGAGACCCAGAAGCTTGAAAGAAAAGACTTCTTCCAGAGGATTGTTGAGAAAGTGGATGGGGGGGTTTTGTAAACGGTCCTTTCGAAGAGACATAGTGAGAGTGTGAGATTTGTCTGGATTGAAAGACATGTTCCACGTGTTGGACCAGTTTGTGATTTTATCCAGATCTGCAGTGAGTGAAGAAGCTGCTGCTTGCCGGTCTGAGGGATGACAGATGGTACGGCAGAGGGTTGAGTCGTCGGCAAAGAGAAATAGAGGATTTTCCAGAGAGTCCGAGAGATCATTGATGAAAACCAGAAAAAGAACAGGGCCCAGAACGCTACCTTGAGGAACTCCAGCCTGCACAGGAAGAGGGGATGAAAGAACTCCATTTAGGGCCACACGTTGACTGCGACAGGAGAGGAAGTCTGCGAGCCATGAGTGGAGATGGCCTTGAATACCATGGGCAGAGAGTTTGGTGAGTAGGGCAGGGTGCCAGTAGGGCAGGTTTTATATGAATATCCTCTACTACGTACGTCCGCCGTACAACAACACACTCACACAAGCACACAAGTGTGCGTATTTAAAAATAGATCGGGAGCAAAATTGAGTTTGGTTGTGCTTTATTAAAGTATTAGTTACAAAAATACTAAAACAATCAAATACCGGTAATAGTCTTTAATCAAATCCATCGAAATCCTCATCCTCTGTTTCGGAATCGAACTGCGCTAAACCCAACCTAGCAGGTCCACCTTCCTCGCCGTCAGAGTCACTTTCTGCACCGTGCGGCTCCTCCGAAATGATGCCGGCTTTAGCGAAAGCTCGGACAACAGTGCCAGCAGACACGTTAGCCCAGGCATCAACAATCCAGTGGCAAACTGTGGCGTAACTCGCCCGGCACTGCCTTCCACCCTTTGTGAAGCTGTGCTCTCCTTCGGTCATCCACCGCTCCCACGCCGCTCGCAGCCTCACTTTGAACGGCCGGTTCACGCCGATGGCTCGGCTGGATCCGTTTGTCGCAGATGTGCTTGCTGCAGTAGGAGCGGAAGTTTTCCATCATTTCTTGATAATCCGCCGGACGTTGCTGCGCTATCGTAGTCCTGGTCCGGATGGAAAAATGGCACCGTTTCATGAAGCGAAAGCACCAAGACGGACCTCCGTGGAAATGTTCGATTTTCATTTCCTCCGCTATCGATACTGCCTTCAGTCGGATCGTGACCGTCGAAACGCTCCTCCCACTTGCTCTTTGCTCAACGATCCACTGCTCAAGTCTTTCCTCCAACTCTGGCCACCTCGCCTTGTTTCCACGGAAACTCAGCTGCGTCTTCTTCACCTGTCGCAGCTCGTTTTCCAGCTTCCTCCACTTTCGAACCATCGACTCGTTGATCTGGAAATTCCTCGCCGCGGCTCGATTCCCATGTTCCTCCGCATAGCTGATCGCCTTCAGTTTAAACTGAGCTTCATAAGCGTGTCTCTTTGCCATTTTCGGGGTTGTTAAAACAGCAATGTTCTGCATACCGCACATACCTGTTCTTTTATACACACAAAGGGCGCACTGCACTATAGGGCGCGTCGCACATTTTGACAAAAATCTAAGACGTTTATATGCGCCTTATAGTCGTGAAAATACGGTACATGCGCACAGCAGAGAAGAGCAATTGCTTCAGTCAGTCCGTTAAAAGAAAACTGAAAATGTACAGTTTTATGGACTTCATAAAGGACACAAACAACAGGTACAAAGAACAAATATAACAAGTTCCATAAGGTGGTGTAAAGACAGAGTATCACAAATGCATCAACGGCAGTAAACTTCCGATTCAATTGCTTGGGTTTTCTTTTCTGCAGCCTCTAAAACTTTATTTCAATTGAATTATACATTTTGAATAGTGTAGAACATGAATCGGCTTGTTGGCACATCCAAAACATTCAGTTTAGTAGTACTTTGGCTCTGAGGTTGTCAAAATTGTACACCATCTCGACCAATCAAATTTTCTGTTCACGCTCTCCCGGCGGAGAAACATCAATATTCATATAAAATGACGGCACCCAATGATGCAACGCCTTAGCTCACTTCATCACAAAACAAAATTGTCTGCTTAGTGCATCTTTTTCTCAATAATCATCAGTTTCTCTGAGAAGAGTTAGCAAAAGGTTTGTGATTGCGCAAATGCTTGGATTGCACTGAAAAACGCATCACGGCAGGGCATGTCAGCTCTGGACTGTTCCATTTTACCTATCAGCTTTATTAAGGTTACCATGGCTCCTGTTTTTCAAAGTTCATGAACAAAACTAATATAGATTATGCTCGGAAATGCAAAGCAACTGTAAAAAATTACCCCCGTGTGGGGTGACGGTCATCTCTTTGATGTTTTTTACTATCATAATTGATGAACCGTTGCCAGATATCTCCTAAAATGACAGACTAGATAGGTTTTGAAAATGGCAACTTTCACAACTTTCGTGACCTTGACCCTGACCTCGAATCCGGGGAAAAGTATGTTGTTGGGTATCACTCATCGACCTCTACCCACATACCAAATTTCATCAAGATCGGAAGTAAAAAGTTTTCTTTGTACCGGGAGGTGTTTTTGACCATCTTCCAGGTTACTTGGCGGCCAAACGGGACGGAAATTCAAAAATCTGTCCAGTTATATCCAAGATAATGTTTTTTACTATCATAATCAATAAACAGTTGCCGAATATCTTGGAGAATGGCAGACTAGATAGGTTTTGAAAATGGCGATTTTTATAACTTACGTGACCTCGTGACCTTGACCCTGAACCCGGACAAAAGTTATATCGTTGTGCAACACTCATCGACCTCTACCCACATACTAAGTTTCATCAAGATCGGAAAGAAAAATTGTTGACGGACGTATGGACAGACAGACATTTGGTCCGGCTTAATTAGGTCATCTCGGTAGAGATGCCCTAAAAAGGAGAAGAGGAGATGACGAGATATCCAGGCCCAGGCTGCCAAGTGCCTGTCGGAGTCCCACCAGGAAAAGGAGGAGAGTACCAAGGAGGAGAGCAAGGAGGAGAGGAAGGAGGAGAGTAGGGCTGCCAAACAGGCTGCAAGCTCCACATCTTGGCTGAAAAAAGAGATAGGGTAACCCTTCCCATGTGCTTATTCTCTAGAATTCTAGATGGGGGTATAGTGTTCGATGAACTTTCCAGTTTATTTTATTTTAATAAGCATGTTCAAGCTCAGACAAACCACACTCGCCAACACTGAACAAAACAAAACATTAACTGAAATCGGACATAAAAAAATACGAAAAGTGCAATGAGCAAGTACACCACCTCTTGAACCAGCTCAAGGATTATCCAGAATCCCAAAGCAACTGTACATTTCTCTTTCACTAGGGCAATACAAACACTCCTTTAATCAATACCAACCCCATCCTCCTCACGGGCTATTGGGTTCACAATCGTAAAGGCTTACCCTTAATGAAGTGAGCTGTGTCTGTCATCAATGACTCGAGCTTCATGTCACCGATCTCATCCTCACTGGAGTTTTCAATCAAGATCTTTGCAGCTCCTTCAGGTAGCCCTTATTTCACCAATGTGTAACCCAACATGTGATTGTTCCAAACGAAATTCCATGCTGCAGGTGTGTGAAGCAGCTGGTAAATGCAAACAAGTGTTGAATGGCATGTCATACAATATGGAGGGAGGTGAAGAAGGAGGGGAGAAGAGGGTGAAAGAGAGAAGAGAGATAATGGGGGAGGAGGAAAAGAATAGATAGTGGAGGAGGCGGGTGAAAATATAATGGTTGGGGAGGGCGGGGGGGGGGGATAAAAGATAGTGGGAAAGGAGGGGGGGGAAGAAAGGAGATAGTGGGGAATGGGAAGAATAGATGTGTATATATATACTAACAAAAGGCAATGTGTGTGTGTGCGCGCGCGTGTGTCGTTGATTGGTATCTACAGATGTGAGTTTCAGAATGTGGAAAGGAGTCCTCCCATGGCAGGTTCAAAGCATCCACCTTCATTTTGGTAAGGGGCCACGATTCATGGACCAAGCTGTGAAGTTTTCTGTTTTCAAAGTTTTGTGCCGAAGGCTCTCTTCAGGATCATTACTGAGCCCAGGACGGCTTCTAAGTGAAGTTCGTTTGTGGTGATATTCCCAGGAATGGTTTTTAATATCTCTGTGAAGTTCTTCATTACCATTCCCATGAGGTTCTTCATTATCACTTGTACAACTTTGGCATTCTTTAGCTTCCAGGATCGTTTCACTTCATTATAGGTCTTGGTATTTGGTCATTTTCTTGATTTCTGCATTGTTGGTCCAAAATCACAGTATTAACACCTCAATTTGCAATGTCTTTTTCTCTTTTTTTTGTACCTCAGTATGGTATTTGGTCGCAACGTTTTATTTTCGATGTTCACACCCGATGGGATCATAAGTTCGTACGTGAGTGGTACTTCAATGTTTTTAGTGATTGCTTTTGGTTCATTTTCCCACAAATTTTCTGAAACTGGCCAGTGGATCAGTTTTTGCAGATGTGCTAGTGGATTACTTCACAAACTCTGTTGTGTGGCTGTGTTTACAGCTGTTTTGACACGTTTTTAATTTTTCTTTCGTGCTCGGTCATTCAGCGTCACCTATCATTCTCTTTGCTAACCCCACTTCCACCCTTCACCTGTCTTTTTTCGTTTTCCTCCTCCCCCCTCCCCCCCAACCTTTTCTCTCACTCTGTCCCCTCCTAATAAAATGCAGCACTCTCCTCCTACACCTCTGTCAGTCTCTATCTGTCTGTCTCTCTCTCTTTCACACACACACACACACACACACACACACACACACACACACACACACACACACACACACACACACACTCTCTCTCTCTCTCTCTCTCTCTCTCTCTCTCTCTCTCTCACTCCCTCTATTTCTCTCTCCTCTTCCTGTTCATTCTTCCCTTACTTATTGGGTATGCTGCCTTTTTACCTTCTGTCATCTCACTCTTCCATGAGCCTATACCTTGTATTCCAAAATAAAATTTCCAAACAATCTGACACAGGCTTTTGAACAGTCCACCTTCTTTCTTGATGACAACCTTCTTTTATTCTCGCTTTTATATATTTTCTCCTCCCAATGTTATTCCCTCTGTCACCAAAGGTGGGGATGGATGCAGGATATGTTTTCATCCCTGTTTGTCTGTGAGCACATTATCTTAAAAGTTATGGACAGGTCCAGCCAAAACTTGGTGGACAGGTCAGGTGTGTGACAAGGAAGAATGGATTCGATTTTGGTGAAGATCTGGATCCGTATACGAGAATTTTTTTCTTTTCCAAGTAATTTTTCACCATTGAGAGATCGGGCCAAAAACGATGTATAGCATGATATTTCAAAAAGTTGTGAATGGATTGTGACAAAACTAGGTGGAAGAGTTGATTAGGTGACAAGAACAATGTAATTCGATTTTGGTTCTGGTCCTGATCCAGATCATATCCATCAGTGGGATACAAAATGTAAACTGTTCAGCCTGGAGGAGATATGCGCTCCACTGAGTGCCGTTCCACTTACCCCGCACATGTGACGTGAATAGTGGGATGAACCAATATGATCATCAGTTTATGATGGAGAAACACCTTATTTAAATTGAATGTTACATTTTGAACATGAATCAGAACGCGAGTTAGTTGTTTTACCGTACCTTGGCTCTGAATTCGTCTCGACTGCACATGCGCAGAGAGGAGAGAGATAACATTTATATTCTGTCTGCCTGGAGGTCAAACAAAATTGAAAATCATTCCAAACAGGAAACTTAATGTTTTAAGGATGTCATAAAGGATACAAACAAGAGGCACAAAGAACTAATGTAACGTGTTAGATAGAGTGGTATAATAGACACTGGGTAAAATGGCGGCAAAGCCCGGAATTAATTTATTTTCGACTTTTACAATCTTCATTTAAATTTAAATATGTACTTGAACACTGTAGAACACAACACGCCTTCTTATTACCTCCAACAAACTCCAGTTTTGCAGTGCAGTACTTCAATTTAAATAAAGGTTAAACGGGGTGGTGGATAAGGGTGGTATTCGCGATTGCTTCTGGTCTTCTTCAATAGTACTAAACTTCAGGATTTTTTTTTTTAAGACAGTTAAAAATCATTATTTTATTTTATTTTAAGTAACACTGCACAGGGTATCGTGTTCTCTGAATTCTAGTTTTTACTGCATCTAGTTCATCCAAAATGTATAAATTTTAACTTCCACCTCCCCAAAACAAACACAACACAAGCACTTTTCTTTCTTATTTTCATTATAAATGAACTCAGTCTTTCATTCCTTTTTTTATTCCACCCAGCACATTGCAATGGTTTTCCCACGAAAGGCACTGTATAAAAAATTAATTTGATTGATTGATTGAATTTTCCTTCCAGTCCCTGAACTCCTTGTACAAACTATGTTACAACATGAACTCTTTCTTATGGTATCACATTTCTCTCTCAGGGTAATCACCAACAGTGAAGGTCTGAGAACAGGTGTCCCTTTGAACCCTAACCCTAATCCTGTCTTATGGCAGGTGTAAATATCAGCTTAGCTGGTCTCCCACAAATTCTCATTTGCTACACTCAATGCAATAGGTGGCACCTGTCACTTGTTAAGGATTGCGAGGCATTGCATGTGATTTTATTGTACAATTCATAATGGATCAGGAGTTCGGTCAAATACAGCCCGATGCTCTGAGTTCAGACACTCTTCTAAACTTGATGCTCCAGTCATCAATGCAAGTGTTTTATTGCCTTCGACCATGATGGAGAGTTATGTTAAAGTGCCCGTCTCCTGGAGCACATCGTAACAATACAATATATCCCAAGACGTTCTTCGAGTGGCAACAGATGCATCTCGTCAGAGTGTTGAAGCTCTTCGCTTGAAATTTTCTGTGCCGTGATGCAAAATCACTTTCAAACATCCATATGCGGCAGTGGCTGCACCATGGCTGCAATCTCATGAGGCTTCTTTTGATTGACCACTTTGCCATCATAAAAATCAAAATAAACCAGAAGGCTTTTCTTGCCTATCACAGTTGCTGCGTTTGAACAACGTTTTGCATGGCATTAACATGGTCACTCACTCTCACACCTCTGATAATCTGCTGGAAGAATCCAGTGATGGGCCTGTCGGCATATAATTATCATATCAAGCACAAGCCAAGACTGTAGTTAGGTCACGTGGCGATGCTGAGTCTCATTCTGCTCCGTGAGTTTCTCACCTGTTTTGCCATCCCAGGAGAGACAGTGCGTCTGATGGAATTCCTCTCTAACACACACAGCTTATATTTGAGGCGTGTTGCATTCCATACCTAAACAGACCCAGTGCTGGTGCTTCTATTGTCAGGGTGGCCTAACATTGTTGAGGAAGAAATACATCCATTCTTCAAACAAAAGTTAAGCCTTCAGTGAGGATGCATGCTCTGGAGCAACCGGATGGTCATACCCGCTGCATAACCATCCACTCTTCTCGAAATGCTTAATGATGCCCATCCAGACATATTCAAGATGAAGTTCTTTGCTCACAATTACGTTTTTTGGCCAGGCACCCATCGTGAGGTTAAATGGATGGTAAGGACAGGTAGGGAATGTCGGGATCAGCACCTCTCAATCCTTGGAAGTACCCCATCATCCATGAAGCAAGATTCATATTGACGATGCTGATCGATTCGGAAACAAAATGTTGTTGGTTGTTATAGATGCTTATTCAAAGTAGAATGTTGTGCATGTTTCTACCACTGCTAGTTCTACTTCAACCACTGATTATAAAGGAATCCTGTGAACAAAATGTACCTTTTCAGTTCTGCTGGCGATGTTCCAAGACTGAACAACAAAGGTAGGGCAAGAAGCAGTTTGACAAATTATACTTTCCATGTTAATGTCATTTACCTTGACATTTCACCCCACTCCCTTCCCATGTGAAAGTATAATTGATTTATAGGTGATGCAAACATTTATATACATGTTGGATTCGATCTGTGCGAATCTGTTACATTGAATTTCAACTAATCCATTTACTTCTACCCGGGAGAGCACAGGCCATAGCTTCACCAATAAGACAGAGGTGAAGGATGCCCATGGTAGGAGAACATTCCTTTGTGCTCACTTCATCCCTCCTTGGAACAGAAATCATTATAAATTGAAAAAGTCACGGAGGAGGTCCCTGACTGCCCCTCCCCTCACATTGCACAGCTCATGAACACTTAAAGGTGAACACGATGAAAGCTTAATGTTATGCAAATAGTATTGAGCCAGGTGAACAGAAACTGATGTGTGCCCTTGTACAAAATATTTCCAAAAGACGAGAGATGTATTTGTTTCCCTCCATCACTGAAGGTGAAGGAGGTTATGTTGTCACCCCTTTCTGTCTGTCTGTTTGTTTGTGTTCAGGATATCTCAAAAAGTTGTGCACGGATTCGGATGAAACTCGGTGGAGAGGTTGGACGTGTGACCACGACGAATTGATTCGATTTTGGTGAAGATCCGAATCCGGATCTGGATATGAGAATTATTTAATTTTAAAAGTGATTCTTCACCATTGAGAGATAGGGCTCAAAAACAAGATATCACATGATATTGTTACGTTTGAGGGGGGGGTATGCATTCAAAGGGTAATTAGGATGTTTAATTAGGTATGCCATGCTGTTCGAGTTTACCAGGATCTCGATGTAATAAGTAGAAATTCAGTGGTGATAAGTTGTCTAGTAAATGTTCATTTCTTCAAGGGGGGAAATGATAATTGTCACGTAATTAGATAGGGACACGGGATAGGGTAAGTGTGTCTGCGTAAACCCCTTTTGGTATTCTCTGGAGACTGGCCGTGACGTCACAGGACAGTGCAGCGGATGGCTCCGCCCCGTGATCACGATTGGCAGAAGGCGACGGCGGTGGGCCAATAAACGGCTCGATTGGAAGTGACGAGGACAGGAGGATAAAAAGGTTCTGTTCGGGGTCGAAAAGGAAGAGGAAGAAGATTACAACCAAAAGATCGTGTTTTTTTGGTGTGGAGGCTGTTGCGCGGAGAGCATCCTTGTTGTTGTGCTGATTCGATCGTGTTCTTGATCGTGTCTTGGAGCCTTGCTGAGCCTCGTGCCTCACCTTGGTTGGCTCTGGGGTTCTGCTGACTCGGAGTACGGGGTCAAACGGCGGGCGGACCTGCCTCCCTCTCCTGCTCGCAACTTGGTGCCAGAACTGGTTCCCTGGCGGCTGTGAGCGGACTTGGGCCAAGACCAGGAGGTCGACAGCACCACGGTTTCTCCTGCCCCCCTGACGAGAGCAAGGCCAGCTCGTCCGACGTCGATCCAGGGACAGTTGCATCCACACCACGGTCCAGCCTGACCACCAGAAATAGCTACGTTGTGTGTGTGTGTGTGTGTGTGTGTGTGTGTGTGTGTGTGTGTGTGTGTGTGTGTGTGTGTGTGTGTGTGTGTGTGTGTGTGTGTGTGTGTACTTGGCGCCTTAGAAGGTTTGAGATCTCTATATTCATTGGAATTGTCTGTGTTTTTCCCCACGCCCGATCCCACACCATCCCGTCGAATCGCCCCGGATCCCTCTTCTTGCAGAGTCTTGTTATTTCTGGTTAATAGTAAAAACGAATAAACATCATCAACTCAGTGAAAAGTAACTCGTGCCACCTTCCTCGTCCCGTTTGCGGTAGAGCGATTAGAACCGCCATGTTTTGGTTATAAATAAATAAACCGCCTCCATCGTTTCGGCTCATTCTACGTTGGCGGGACTGTTCAAGTCCTGTGGACGTCACAATATTTACCTCCGCCACCAAAGGTGAACGAGGTAATGTTTTCACCCCTCTCTGTCGGTACGTTTGTTTGCATGTTTGTGTGCAGGATATCTCACAAAATTTGGACGTATACGGATGAAATTTTGTGAACAGGTTCGGTGTGTGACAAGGCCGAACTGATTAGATTTTATTGAAGATCCAAATCCGGATCTGGATATGAGAATTATTTAATTTTTAAAGTGATTTTTCACTATTGCGAGATAGGACCAAAAATGATATATAGCACGGTATCTCAAAAAGCTGTGGACGGATTCGGACGAAACTTGGTGGACACGTTGGGTGTGTGACAAGGCCGAATTGATTCGACTTTGGTGAAGATCCGATTCCGGATCTGGATATGATAATTATTTGATTTTTAAGTGATTTTTCACCATTGAGAGATAGGGCCAAAAAGGATATATTACATGATATCTCAAAAATGTATTGGACCCTATTTTGGGTCGGGGGAAAAATGTAACCTCGGTCCGCCTTCGATGTCACGGGTAATAAGCGCAAGTGACACAAATGAGCAATGTCCCCGATACTTAAATGTGCATGTCGTGTAAAAAGAAACCTTCGACATTAATTTGATGCGATTCTGTATTACGGGAATACAATTTACCTGAGGATGGATCTTCATGATAAATTCACACATTTTTGTGCTTTAATTGCAAGAGGAAGAATCACCTCTCACCCTCTACATCTCATCCACTGCATGTATCCACGTTGGTAGTTGTGGTAGAGAGACAGTGGAAAAGTATTGTGTTGTATTTGGCCAGTGGAATGCTTATTGTGATGTAGTTATGTGGCCTTCCAACGGTAATGTTCCAGGTGTGCGATGGTAGAGAATATTTTGTGATATTGTTGCGAATTTGGAAGCTTACTGCACTCAACATTCAGGTCCTGAAAGAACAGTTATATCGGTAAGTGTGTGTTTATAGTTAGGGCCCCCTACCTATGTGTAACGGGAATTACATGTGTGCGCTGCGGAGATTCGTTTACAACAACACGCCTTCACACCGACGCCATTGTCTACGTGCGTTCGACCGCGTACGTGGGCGGAGATTTCCATCGCCTCAGACCGGGACTCCGCCCAGGAAGGCAGGGGCGTGCCCCTTGTCCAATCAGGCTACAGAGTTCGACTTTCCCACGACACGCCGGTCAATGAGGGTGGAGGCCACCTCAGAGGGCGATTTTCCCATGACAGGCCGGCCAATGAGGGTGGGGGCCGCCTCAGAGGGCGATTTTCCCATGACAGGCCGGCCAATGAGGGTGGAGGCCGCCTCAGAGGGCGATTTTCCCACGACATGCCAGCCAATGAGGGTGGGGGCCGCCTCAGAGGGCGATTTTCCCATGACAGGCCGGCCAATGAGGGTGGAGGCCGCCTCAGAGGGCGATTTTCCCACGACATGCCAGCCAATGAGGGTGGAGGCCGCCTCAGAGGGCGATTTTCCCATGTCACGCCGGCCAATGAGGGTGGAGGCCACCTCAGAGGATGATTTTCCCATGACACGCCGGCCAATGAGGGTGGAGACCGCCTCAGAGGGCGATTTTCCCATGACACGCTGGCCAATAAGGGTGGAGGCTGCCTCAGAGGGCGATTTTTCTGACCCTGGACAAGAAGGAAAGATAAAGGAACACCAGGCTGGGAGTGTTGGGTTGTTGTTGGTCGTCACCTGGTTGTCGTCTTGGGGTCGTGGTGGTCATCATCATCGTGTTGCGGGTTCGAGTCCCGCCGAGCTGGATCATCGTCGCCTCTGATCTTCACCTTGGTCGATTGGTGCGTGGCCGGTTGGAGAGCACGGTACCTGGTGCTTGGAGCGGCATCGTGTTGCGGGTTCAAGTCCCGCCGAGCCGGATCATTAAAGACCACACGAGGTGGACAGGTCCAAGCACAGGTTCTAGTCTCTAGCTCACCTGTCCTCGAGCTGGAGGCCTTCAATAAAGACCATTGGGGTGCGTGTGTGTGTTTGTGTGTGGGCCCATCTTTAAGTAGCAACTGGATAAGTGCTTTTGCTTGTACATTGACTGCATTTGTTATAGTCGGATAACTCTGCTCTTTGTGTGTTCCCTTTCCCCCCATTATAAATAAATCCCCTGTTAACTGTTTCAGCCCGTTTTTGTGTTTCTTTCATTGGTTTAGCACGGTGCGTGTTGAGAAGTAGCGAGGGTAAATTGTGCATTTGGACCGACGGATCTCGGTAACCATCCGCTCGGGTTACGCACGGTTTGAGCACGCTACTGGCTCGTTCCGCTCGAGCTCCGCCGAGGGTGAATTTCCCCGGTAGTTTGGATGACGTGTGTATTTGGGTAAATAGAAATTGGCAATTGACCCCATCCCACACAGTCGACCTATTGGCGATCTTCGGACTGAAAAGAGACCTGTCGGCTCCGGAGTTATCCGGGGTGACGACCTATAAATTCCGGGTGTTTGGTGGAGTCGACTCTACTGCTCCACCTCGTGGTCGTGCTCACCACCGAAACTTGGTCCCACAACAATATTACCTCATTTTGGTTGGAAAACAAAAATCTCATCCCATCTTGTGCCAAAGTAAAGATTTCACTGCTCTTTGGCAAATTGTCGTCTACCAGCATTAGTTGGTGGACGTCAAAGTTCCCATGGTGTCCTTCGCGAAGAGTAGGCGAGCTATCACCGGCACCCTGAAACAAATTACAAGTTCCTGCACTGACTCTCTGTGTAGGAGTGGCGACCCATCCATGATTGGAACCCCAGCTAAAGATTGCTTCGGCAGCACAGACATGCTGCATGCACGCATGGTACTTGAATGAATGAATGAATGAATGGGTCAAAATTGCTTCATTTCATATCAAACGAGTTGGAATGTTTAAATCACTGTCTACAAATGTCACTGATTATTGTCATAATAACCCGGTATGTGATCAATGATTATTGGTTTCTAATTGTTGAGTGTATTTTGCACCTCGGTGTGTGGTGTGTGGTTCACCTGAACGTTTCAGGCACCTGTGGATGACGTTTCCATATAATCTACTTTGTGCTCTTTTCCACCAGGCGACCTACTTCAGGAGGAAGTTGTTTTTCCCTCGAACCAAGATACACGTTCTGTGGGAAGGTTGATTAAACTCTCAACTGATAAGGATGTGCACAGCAACATGGAATAGCACAAACGGATGTGGATCAGACGTAAACATGGCACTCACATTCACTTGATGAACAATTGCTTCATACAAATATGCATCTCTATCTTATGTGGACAAACACTTTCTCAACTGCCAGGAGACGTCTCAAAAAGTTGTGGATGGATTCAGATGAAACTTGGTGGACAAGTCGGATGTGTGACAAGGAAGAATTGATTAAATTTTGGTGAAGATCCGAATCTGGATCCGGTTACGATAATTATTTAATTTTTAATTGATTCTTCACCATTGTGAGATCAGGCCAAAAACGATGTCGTACTGTATAGCATGATATTTCAAAAATGTATTGGGCCCGATACCTTCTCGTGGATCAGGCATTGTGTGGCAAAGGTATGCGCTTTACCGAGTACCCTTTAAGTTATGCATGTATCATGTACAGGGCAATGACATCAAAACAAACCAGTAGACTTTTTCACGACTTACATTGACATTGGTAGGTAACTGACAAATCAACACGGTGTCAATGGGGTGTGAATGAACCAAGAGTCATGGTCTCATGAGCCACATGCTCAGATGGAAGCACCAAAATGTCACCATGTAACTAACAAGTTCATTTTTCACTCTCTTGACGGTTGTTGTTGTAGTTTCATATGCAACCTGTGGCTGCTGGTTGCATCGTTTCTGAAAGTGTGGCTGTGCCACTGATGCAGTGCCCCATTTCCAGGAAGCTGGTACTTATTTTGCTAACCTCGTTAAGGTGACAGACCGAGTCAACCCCACCTGGTGTTATTTCCACGGCACAACAGGGGCTCAAACTCAAGACGCGAAGATGTTAAGCCAGCCATCTTAATCATTAAGCCAACAACAGGCTTTCTCTCTCTCTCTCTCTCTCGACGGTGAAATTGCACATTACTAAAATAAATGTATGTACAGCAGCACTGTACAGGTGATACTCTACAGAGAGATGGCTGTTAATGTATCAAGGCCAAATGACCTTGCTTATTAAATAGCGCCACCCAAGACCTCTACCTTCAACAACCCCAAAGGGATGCAGGCAACCTGGTGTTGGCTCAATGGTTACGGTGGCGGCTTGGGATCCTAGGGTCCTGAGTTGAAGCCCCGTCGGCCGCTGAATTAATACACCAGGGGGTTGACTCAGCCTGTCATCCTTCCGAGGTCAGCGAAATGAGTACCAGTTCCAGCGTGTGTACTGGTAGAGGGGCACTGCATCAGCGACACAGTCGCGCTTCAAGAAATGATAGCTACCCCGGCAGCTAAGCTGCCATACGACCACCACGTATGTAGGCAGACCAATTGCTTGTTCCTTATCGGAGTCTACCAAACTGCTCCCACTCTCACGTAGCTCTGTGCCTCATGACCTTTGTGATTGACGTTCCATCGTCTGCTTTTCTTACAAATCTGCCTACATCATCTGCACAAAGCTCAGACAGACATTTCCATAACTCCCTGCCAAAAGCACTTCATCCATTTGTATTGCATCAGCCTTAAGACTCAAATGCCAAATTGTGTATAGGGATTTAATTCAGAACGTTGCCCTTACCGAGTTAAATAAATTAAGCTGTTAAAGAGGAAACTACAAAAAAAAAACAAAAAAAAAACGAGAAGGGCACTCTTCGACGTCACGACATCACCAGATATGCCACCACCCACATTATTACATCATTATACATACTTGTACCAAGTTTGATTTAAATCCCTGAACCCAAATTCAAAATAATAAATAATTATGGCTGCCACACTTTGTGTCCGATCAGGTTGAAATTTAAAACATACATTCCCAATGACTACTAGATCATAATTGTGACGTTTCCCATCAATTAATGAAGCGGTTCAAGAAAAATAGTTTTAAAAAAGATTTTCGTTCAATCCAATATGCCTGCCAGACCATATGACCGATTCATTTTTCCTGAACACCCTGGTATCCCCAAGGCTTGGGGAACATACATGTCTGTGAAATTTTCCCTTGATCTGTCAAGCCGTTCTGGAAAAGGGTTATTCTTTACCTATGATGTCATAGTTCCCATGGTTTGGCAGCTATGATTTTTTGGAGAACGTTTTTCCTCATGTATAGGCAATCATTAAAGTTTCACCTCGATCTGTTCAGCCGTTTCAGAGAAGAGGATTTTTGAAGGTTTTTTTAATGATAAAAACAATACGGCTGCCGAACCACGTGACCAATGACGTCATCAATTTTCACCCATACAATTTAGGCCGAGATCCAATCCAAAAATTTTCATACTGAGCGGATAAAGCGTTCGACGTATGCAATTATGACATCATCAAGCAATCATACATGTTTCCCATGGGGAGTACTTCACATGTGCTAAGTTTCAATTTTTTTACATGGAACGGTTTCGGAGATACAGAGGTCCAAAGTTTTTCCTTTTTGCCAACATGGCTGCCACACCACATGACCTATGACATCACAATTATCATGAAAACATTATACGTGAGTAGTCACACTTATGGTGAAAATTTTATGTCAATCAGATAAGCGGTTGCAGAGAAAACGGAGAAAATTAGCATGGACGGAATGATGTACGTACGGACAACCCAAAAACGTAATGCAAACAGCGACGTCATCAGCAGAGGCAAAAAAATATAACCACTTGACCGTCATTTAATGCGTCTTTAGAGGCAAGCAGAATCGAAGGGGGAAAAAGGAAGATTTAAATGAAGATAATCCTGAAAAAATCCTTCAATTAAACACGTTTGTCCTCAATATAAACGAACCGAGACTGTCCGGAATTTCGACTGCACAATATTCTTTGGCGATGACGTATGCAGCCATTATGACAGACCTTTAAGATGTCTGCTTTAGAAAGGGACCACAAATGTCCCAAGAACCCGAGATTCATTATTGGGACAGGTCTTTATGTTATATTGCAATGAACAATCTGCAAAGTCTCAACAGGGCTGAAAACGACGACAGGAGTGGATCAATAGTTAGAAAAGGGAAAAGAGAAACTCGGCCCATTCACCGGGACTGAAATATATTCGATTACAAAAGGCATTATTTTAAAAATAATAATAACAATAACAATAATAAAAAGTAAAAACGATGGTAAGGCTTCAATTTGTTTACGCCTTGTCCACACTTCATGTCGCAAGACCCACAAATTCAAAGTACAACAGTAAAAAGGAAGACATTTTGAATTATTTATGAGAAGGTTAATAAATAGTGTACCAGGTACGATTTGTTTGGCTCAACGTCGCTGGAAACTGCTGTGCATTGTATTTGGCCCATTCGTCTTGGACTTATAAAACAAGTTTTTAAAAAAACCAAAAAAAACCATAAAATGTCATAGCCCCTGTTGTTTTAGTAATTTTGCTGTGTGGAGTTAAAGGGTGAGCCCATATTTATGTTCAACAAAAATGGCTGCGTCTACCAGTCCGCCATCTTTGATAAGATCAACTCCACACGTGGGTGGGTTTCGGACCGCAGTACGACGTTGACATTCAACATTTAGGGATAGAGTGTAAATGAAGAAAATGTGTCCCCATCTACAATCTATCCTTAAAACTCAACATCATGATAATCATGAGAAATTATTCAAGTTATGATCAAAGAGGTGTTTTTTGTTAATTAGGTCACAATCCCAAAAAGCAGGTCAAGGATACGAAACAAATATCAGGTGTACAACTTCTACGCAGGTCCACTATTATGATGCAAGAACATATTGGAAAGCCAAGCGATGTTTGAGATTCCGCATTGTCAAAATTGAGCAATGACAGAAAATGCGTTTTTTTTTTTTTTTTTTTTTTTAAACCAGCATTTGGCCTTGACCTTTAACCTGGATGGGTATGATGTAAATTAAGAGTAAATGTGCCTTGCTCTTGGCTATCTAGAGAGGGCAATTTTGTTCCAATCAGACAAAAAGTAGTTATGGTGAAAAATGTAAAACTTTCTACAATTAGGTCATGACCTTAAAATTAGGTCAAGGTCAAAAAAGACAACCCCATTTTATTCCCATTATTGATGTAAAAATTCATTCTGAAAGTCCCAGCTAACTTTATATCTCTTTCCAAAAGTACGAAGATTTACAAAAGTACGAGGATGGTGTCGAGGTATAAGGGCATTTACCTTTGAGCTGTCTCGTCAAGGTTTGGGTATACATGCATATATTGGAGCTCGGATATTGACAGAAAAAAAACAAAGAAAAAAAAGCCCCAAATGGTGGTTTCGTACTCGGGGGTCAAACAAACTTTGAGGTACCATTAAAAATTGGGGGCATTGATTGTAGAAACAAATCCTACAACAGGTAGGGGGAGGCTTAATAAACAATTGAATAGCACCACACGGCTGTGTATGTGTGTGTACAAACATGCCGTTGGCTGTTGTCTTCATATGAGGGTTTCTGAAGGTGGAACAGAGCCCTTCCAGATCTCAAAGGTATCGTGTGTGTGTGTGTGTGTGTGTGTGTGTGTGTGTGTGTGTGTGTGTGTGTGTGTGTGTGTGTGTGTGTGTGTGTGTGTGTGTGTGTGTGTGTGTGTGTGTGTGTGTGTGTAAATTTTGGTTGTTAGCTGCTATCTCCACATGTGGGTGGGTTTCAGGAGGTGGAACAGACACCCACCAGGTTTCAAAGTATCCATCTCCATCATGTACACATGTGTATGTGTCAGAAGAGATAAAGAAACATGAAACTGAGAAGAGAAAGTGTGGGATATTAAAACGTCATAGTATACAATTGACAGTTCAGTATCTTGTTATGACATCTCATCAAAGGCTCAGAACCCATTGCTTAATTAAAATCTTCATATCCTGAAGCTGACGTGCAGAGAATACATATCTATAAAACTCCAGCCTCTCCAAAACTAGGCCATGAACCAGCTGGAAATTGTATCCCTCCACTTGGCTGGAATATGAGTAGCTACAACAGACAAGACAGAAAGAATGAATCATAGCAAAGGACCTTCACAAAAATAACCCATTGCACATTGACAACTCAAGGACAATGGCAGGAGACCATGCTTATCTTAAGACTCTTCGTTATCACCTCTCTTTTGTGCTTCATCAATTAATGCATCATGAAACTGGAGTGCGAGTTGCCAGGAAAGGTCACAGGTAGGGTACTCATCATCGAGCTGTCTAGTCTGGGTTCGATTTGCAGATTGACAATAAACTGTAGGACTGGCGTTTTTTTTGGAGAGGATATTGAGCACGTTGTTCAATTGACTCGTATTCACTTGCAATCATAGAGATCCCACAAAACCTTTCGAAAATTATAATCAGCCATTGTGTGTAAACCAAGAAAAATTCTAAATTCCCACCGTGAGTTAGGTCCATCTTGGCATACCTGGTAATGGAGTGGCAGCCTGTCTGGGGAAAATTATCAGCTATGAAACTGTTCACCCACAGGTCTTTGGTGCTGTACGGTATACCACTTTCCAGCTACTGTATACCGATGGTCCCCAGAAAGGTGTTAAATATTTCATCATCATAGCAGTGAACAACAATAACAAAAGTGAGCCAAGGGGCATGGACATCAGTTTCCCTTTGTCCTTTGCCCGTCTCTCTGCCTTTTCACCTCGTATGTACATCTATCTATAGGACAAGTGCATGGGTATACATGCATATATTGGACACCACTTCACAGGTATACCAGTCAATCTCACAAGACACAAATACCCATTCTATTGCATGCAAGACCTTCATAGCTTATGTAACTGGAATATAAATTAATAATAACTGCATCGATGTTCGCAGGTACCTGCAGATTAAGGACACTGAAGAAAATTCCACTACTTTGTCATTTGTCGAATTCAATGGAATTTCTTCCAGGTCAACTGGAATTCACATTTTAAAATTACGGGTCATTGTAATAACAGCATTTACAACTGCTAAGTGTTCTTTCCAATAAAGCAGGTGAATGTGTGTAAAAAAAAATGTACATGAGAAAATGGTGGACGTGTCCATGTAGCATTCTCGCAGTAAGCAAATTCAGATTATTTTTATTATCATATTGGATATGATGAGAGATGGCTCTGTTTTAGTGATACTCTCCACATAGTTGAATAGTCGTAATGAAGGGGCCTTTCATGCCTTATTTAAGTACCAAAACTGCTTTTGGTGTAGCGAAGATTTGAGATCATTTTGTTGTGTTGCTTCACTGAAAACGCCTTCACGAGTGTAACGTACAGTTGTGTCCAAGATTGGTGAGTCTGCAGAAAATCTGAGCTCTATCTACATTGGGCTGCATTGGTCTCCATAGAGATAATTCTCCAAACAAGGTTTACTGGAAAAGCAGCGAGTCAGCACGAAGCAATTCCTAGATTCCCAGAAAAAAGAATTGCGAGAGAAAATCCTGTGGAATTTTCAAATCTAATTGAATCATATTCACATATATAAATTAACGGATAGAGTTCAAGTCTCCCTGTCAGGAGAAGAAAGTCCAATTGCATGTTTAATCTCTTTCCAAAAGTACGAGGATGGTGTCGAGGTATAAGGACATTTACCTTTGAGCTGTCTCGTCAAGGTTTGATTCCCGAAGAGCCTACATACTGTCAGCTGTGTGCTTCACAGGAAGGGTGTTTGAGTGCACCATCCCTTAGAATCCTTAGATGAACATTAAAGTGGATGTCCCCTCTGCTAGCATGAGTTGGCAGATGTTGAAAATCCTACAGCGTCCTTCATAAAGAGTAGGCGAGTTATCTCTGGCACCCTGAACAAATTAGAAATTCTTGTCCAGATCACCTTCAGTTAAATGTCAGGCTGAGCAAGTTGCTTCATGATAGATGGGCCAAAACCATTCCCAAGTCGACCACACAAAAAAAAGGTGGGAATAATTGGGGGTTTTGTAGTGCGAGTAATAGAACAAGTAGTAGTCGTAGTGTTACGGATTTGGAAACCTCTTGCACACAGTCAGCAGTCCCCGCAGTTCAGTTATTTCGATAAGTATGTGTTTATAGTTATGGTCCCGTCCTTCTGTCTAATGGGTTAATTTCATGTGTGCGCTGCGGGTTTCTTTTATAGTCAAGTTTTTTTTACATCTCGAAGCTGCACAACGCCAACAAAACCCTCGCTTCACTCCTCCTCCCACTCTGTGGGCGAACGGGCGCTTCGCCCACCCAGCTTTCACTTATTCGCACTGTCGACGCCATTGCCCACGTACGTGAGCAGAGGTTTCCTCACCTCAGAGCTCCGACTCCGCCCAGGAAAAGAGGGGGTTCCCCCTGTCCAATCACGGATGGCCAGCACATCACCGCACGAAACCCTGTCCAATCAGGGAAAAGATTACCTCAGGGGACCGGTCACCCCACCCCGTCTGGGGGAGGGATAAGAATCACTGGGCTCCCCTGAGTGTTCGCTGGGGTTGGGTTGGAATTGTCAGAGGGAAAAGGGGTCGCCATTGCTCTTGGTATGTGTCAGGAGTCGTTGTTGTCTGGGCTTTTTGCTCTTTCCCCTTTGGTCTCCTGGTTTGCAGTCATCGTTGTCTGCGATCTTTTCCGGGGGTCCTCGCTTCGTTGGTGGAGTGTCTGGTTCGGGGGTTCTTTTCGGTGGTTCCGTGGACCTGTGCTTGCTGGTTCGCTCGACGCGGTTGGGCCCATCCTAGTTCGCTCGTCTCGAAGAAACCGTACGAGGCGGACAGGTACCCGGCCAGATTCTGACCCTCCAGTTCGCCTATCCTCCCGGGCTGAAGGGCCGAATAAAGACCAACCAGCCCCATTTCTTTTTGGGTGTGTGTCTGCGTGTGTGTGGCGTCAGTCTGTTAAGTAGAATTGTTAAGTGCTTTTCGCTCACTGTACATTGCATATTATATTCGTGATTAAGTCTGCTCTGTGTCTCCTTCTCCCGATTATTGTAAAATACCCCCCCCCCCCAATTGTGAAATGTACCACCTCATGGTCTGTGCTTTCTTCCATTGACCCAGCACGGTGTGGGCTTGAGAAATAGTGAGGCCGTCTGTGCCGTAAGTTGTCATTGGGACCGGCGCGGCTCTGGTAACTCCCGCTCGGTTACGCCAGACCCGAGTAGGTACATGCGACTCAGTTCGGACAGAGTACTTAGGTAAATTGGAATAGACAAGTGGACCCGACCACACGTCGTCAAAATATTGGCAACCACGGTCCTTTAAGTGACCCGTCGACTCCGGAGTTATCCGGGGTGACGACCTTTTAATTCCGGGTGTTCGGTGGGAGACGGCCCAACTGCTCCGTCTGGCGTTCCTCGCCACCAAACCCCGGCCTACAACAGTAGTAGTAGTTGTCGCAGCAGCAAGTTGAAAGATAAAAGGACAGAAAAACAATTATTCTTTGCTTATTGTCCATCCTCGTTTAAAAAAATAACTGACAATAATCGCAATACATATATATATATATATATATATATATATATATATATATACATACATATATATATATATATACATATATACATATACATATACTGTAGTGAATTGAAGGTCGTGACGTGTGATCACATGTTGCACGGCTCGAGCACGGAATAGATAAAGCTAAGGTTCCGCTCGGTCGGGGGGATTGTCCCAGGGGCATTGTCGTTTACGGCGGCGATTCACTTGGAGCTCGTTGAATGGTGAGAATTGAGAGTATATCGGACTCCGGGCTTATACTGATTTATTTTGCGGTGATTAGTTGCACGTGTATACCTTACTGCTTATGTACTCCTTGCTGCACCTGTATCCCCTGATGTGCCCGTAGAAGCGGCTTCAATCAAATGGAATAAAGCCTACACTCTGAAGGTTCTTCTCTCGTTTTCATTTCATATACATACATATTGTTGTGGTTGACGAAATTCGCAAACCACCATTCAGGTCCCTTAGGTGAGATATCTCTGTAAGTATATGTGTAGTTAGGCCCAAACCCGTTGTTTCGAGGGAATAAATGTCATTCATTCGGGCTGCGACCCTTTTAGATAGCCGTTTTTCTTTTACTATCTTTATTTTGGACCAGCAGCCATTACTACCACCACCAACCACGTCTCAACAGCCATCACACAACAACCACCAGCCGCAACGCCGCTTCACAACAACAACAACGCCAACAGCCACGACCTTTACCGTCACATCTCGCTCTCGCAACCATCGCATCACCGCCATTTCCGCGCCGCTTGTGGGCACCGATACTGGACTCGTGCAGGGCGCGCACCGAGCAGCGTGTGCAGAAACATCACAGCCTTTCCGAAGAAAACTGATCAAAAACGACTCACGCCCACTTCTGTTCCGTCCTATCGGCGAGCGTGGGGCGATTTGGCCCCGCCCCCAGGTGCGTTGGAGTAATATCGCTATATGCAAATTCATGGATCAAAAAGCATTCACGCCCACTTTTCCTCGGTCCAATGGGGAGCCAGCCAGAGGTGAAGGGTCGAAGGTAAAGGGTCGAAGGCGAGGGAGCGAGGCCCCGGGGGCTATAAAGGGCTGCGTTCGCTCGCCAAACGGGGCAGTTGGCAGTCGGTGGAGTTGGGAAGAAGAAGCAGTAGTAGTCAGTCAAGAGGCAGTTGAGTCGGTGGAGTTG